>NC_041380.1:295255550-295268332 GCF_002162155.2 Triticum dicoccoides
GGATCGAGATCTGGCGAGGTGGGATAGTGATCGAGATGGAGGGGGATCGAGATCGAGTGTCCATGAAATTTAAAAACATTCATGAGTTCAAAAAGTGCCCATGAAATACAATCGAGAAATGATAGCGATCGAGATGGAGGGGGATCGAGATCTTTGGGCTACAATTTAAATACAATCGATCTTAGCTAGCTATCTGTTCACAATCTTCTTGCCCTTATTTTTCGTAAATGGAGTTCTTCTCTTGAACAGACGCCCTTTAGGTAGGGTGGTCCTGCTTCTTCTTGTGGTGTATGTTGCTACTTCATCATCGTCGTCATGTTCGATCTTCGGGTCGCCGTACTTGTCGAAGTCTTACTCATCTACTACTCCATCCATTCCGATGATCCTCCTTTTGCCTCTCCTCACGACAACACGAATGGGCTTTGACGGGTCAGTAAAGAAGAAGCATTGGTCCACTTGGGAAGCCAGTACCCATGGCTCATTTTTTGTGGTGACGATTGCGCCCGTGGTCTTGGATTTGGCTTCGGGTATAACCATGGTGGTGAAATACCGGTCTTCTTTTAGGACGCTCTTGGCCCATCTGACACAGAACATCGGGACCTTCTCTCCAGCGTAGCTCAGCTCCCAGATCTCCTCGATCCTTCTGTAGTATCTGTCCTTGTCGTTACCGGTGTATGATTCCATTGTTACCCCGGAGTTCTGATAACCATCGCTCTTCATGTACTTGTCCTCGGTGTAGAATGTGTAGCCGTTGATATTGTATGCCTCATAGGTCATCAGGTTGTGCTCGGCGCCCTGTGACAAGGCGAATATGAGTTGTTCTTCCGCGGAAGAATCCTCACGTAAAGGGTATGATAGAAGCTTCTGCTTGAACCAACGCGTGAAACATGAGTTGTGCTCTTTGATTATATCTCTGTCCGTCCTGTGTTGGCCTCGGTCATTGTACGTCTTCTCAATAAAGGTTTTGTGCTCTACCACCCAAGGATCGACCACGTCTATGTGTTGTAGCGCGACTAGGTTTGCTCTTTCAGAGTCGGCGAGTCGACCCTCGAAGTCGACATGCATTTCGCGGCGACCCTCACGGTGACCCCATCCAGTGAGCCTGCCGAGGTGCCTGTTGACAGGCAGACCAACGGGGTTCTCAATGCCTAGATAATTCGTGCAGTAGGAGATGCACTCTTCGGTCAGAAAGCCCCTGGCTATGCTTCCCTCTGGACGTGACATATTGCGAATGTATCCTTTGATGACACCATTCATCCTTTCGAACGGCATCATGCTGTGCAGGAACGTCGGCCCGAGTTGGATGATATCCTCCACGATATGGACCAGCAGATGCACCATAACATCGAAGAATGCGAGCGGGAAGTACATCTCAAGCTCGCATAGTATCACCACGATCTCTTCCTGTAGCCTTCTGAGTTGCCTCACGCCAACCGACTTCCGAGAGATGACGTCGAAAAAGTTGCATAGGACAAATAGCATTTCACGGACGTGCGCGTCCATGATCCTACGGATTGCAACTGAAGTATCTGCGTCATCAGCACGTGACAGTCATGAGACTTCATCCCACTGAACTTCTACTTCGCTGGGTCTAGGTATCTGCTTATCTTCCCCGCGTAACCATAAGGAAGTTTTACTCGTACGAGGCAGGTGAAAAACTACACGATCTCCTCTTGACTTAGACTGAAGCACGCGGGAGGATAGTCATTTCCGGTCTTCTTGGCCTTTTTGCCTTTGCGACGACTTTCTGTGTCCTGCTTTGCCTCATCATCATCATCATCATCATTAGCGTGAAGCTCCTTCCTGATGCCCATTGATTTCAAGTCTGCCCTTGCTTTCGGCCCATCTTTGGTCCTCTCTGGCATGTTGAGCAGGGTACCAAGTAGACTCTCGCACACGTTCTTCGTGATATGCATGACATCAAGGCTGTGAGGCACACGGTGGATCTTCCAATACGGTAAGTCCCAAAAAACAGACCTCGTTTTCCATACCTTCAGCAGCGGCTCTGGCGCCTTTCGCTTCTTTCCCGGCTCTGGCGCCTTTTGCATCTTTCTCGGCAGTGGGCAATCTTTCCAATTTCTCATCAGCTCATCTATTTCCTCGCCGCTCCTCGTACGCGGGCGTCTTCGGGGTTCGGTTTCACCATCAAACAGATCCTTGCATTTTCTCCACGGGTCATCGTCGCTGTAACACCCTCGATGCGACTATATCTCCCACGTGTCGAGGCACGACTTAGAGGCATAATCGCATTGAAGGCATATGGCGCAAGTTAGGCAATCTTCACAACGTCCCATGTAATATAGACAATAAAAGGGGAGATAACATAGTTGGCTTAAACTCGCCACGTCAATCAAGTACATAAATAACATTACATCAACCAAACACTCATGGCCTGACTACAGCGCCAAAATTAAAGATAACCCAACATGCGACACGGTCTCGATCACCCCAACTGGGCACCACTACTGATCATCAGGAAAAGAAACATAGTATCGTTGAGAGTCTTCGTCGAACTCCCACTTGAGCTCAAGCGCATCACCTGGAGCGGAATCATCAGACCCTGCATCTGGTTTAATAGTAATCTGTGAGCCACAGGGACTCAGCAATCTCGCACCCTCACGATCAAGACTATTTAAGCTTAATAGGTATGGCAAGGTAAATATGTGGAGCTGCAGCAAGCAACTAGCATATATGGTGGCTATCCTGTTCGCAAAAGAGAGCGAGAAGAGGAGGCAAAGCGCGAACGCATAACTAAAGAGGGCAAACCTGCGGCAAGCATTACTCCAACACCGTGTTCACTTCCCGGACTCCACCGAGAAGAGATCATCACGGTAACTCACATAGTTGATTCATTTTAATTAAGTAAGGTTCAAGTTATCTACAACCGGACATTAACCAATTCCCATCTGCACATAACCGCGGGCACGACTTTCGAAAGATCAAATCCCTGCAGGGGAGTCCCAACTTAGCCCATGACAAGCTCTCACGGTCAATGAAGGAATAGACCTCCTCCCGAGACGTCCCAATCAGACTCGGTATCTCGGTTCTTCAAGACACTTCGACAGGTTAAAACAAGACCAGCAACACCGCCCGAATGTGCCGACAAATCCTGATAGGAGCTGCACATATCTCGTTCTTAGGGCACACTCAGATGAGACATCCTACAAGTAAAACCAACCCTCAAGTTGCCCCGAGGTGGCCCCGCAGTCTACTCGGTCGGACCAACACTCAGAGGAGCACTGGCCCGGGGGGGGGGGTTAAATAAGATGACCCTCGGGCTCCGGAAACCCAAGGGAAAAAGAGGCTAGGTGGCAAATGGTAAAACCAAGGTTGGGCATTGCTGGAAAAGCTTCAATCAAGGCGAACTATCAAGGGGTTCCCGTTGTAACCCAACCGCGTAAGGAACGCAAAAACCGGGAACATAACACCGATATGACGGAAACTAGGGCGGCAAGAGTGGAACAAAACACTAGGCGAGAGGCCGAGCCTTCCACCCTTTACCAAGTATATAGATGCATTAAGATAACAATATAATATAATGATATCCCAACAAGTAAATAAATGTTCCAACAAGGAACGGTCTCCAATCTTCACCTGCAACTAGCAACGCTATAAGAGGGGCTGAGCAAAGCGGTAACATAGCCAATCAACGGTTTGTTAGGACATGTTGGGTTAGAGGTTTGACATGGCAATTTGGGAGGCTTGAAAGCAAGTGGTAGGCATCTTAGCATTGGCATAGCAAAAGAGCGAGCAATCTAGCATAGCAAAGATAGTAGTGATTTCGAGGGTATGATCATCTTGCCTGCAAAGTGGTCAGAGTTGACTGGATCCTCGAAAGCAAACTCAACGGGCTCCTCGTTAGCGAACTCGTCTCCCGGATCTACCCAAACAAGACAAACAAGCAAACGGAGCACAATCAACCACATGCAAGGATCAAACAATATGATGCACGGATGGTATGCTATGCGGGATGCGATGCGGGATGCATATGCAAGATTTGACAAGGGATGCATGAACCTGGCCTCAACTTGGAAAACCAAGTGTGCCACTGGAAATATGAGATGAAATCGCTTGAAAACGATATAAAGAACGTCGGAATCAGAGTTATGGTTTGGAAATGGCAAGCAATTCAAATATGACACCGGTCTGCGATTTACAGCAAGTAGCCATCTAAATGCAATGAGATGAACAAGCTACAGCACCCAAACATGACAACACAATACATGTCAGGCATGCATTCATGATGCTTAACAAAAGTCTAGCACTGAGCTACGGCCAATTCATCCATTAACAGGTTCAAACAAGCATGGCAAAAATGCATATGGCAAACAGATTTCAGACTTAGTGAAATTAACACTTGTCTGGAATTTCAGATCAGATAGCACTCTTTGGAGCAACAAAACTACATGCTACAAGACCTGAACATGGCAAAGTAAAGCATGGCATGGAGCTACTCAAAGAGCTTAACAAAAGTCCCTTAGTGACCTTGAGCCAAAAGGGATCAGAAAATACAATTGCAAGCATGTGAACATGGCAAAAACATAATCAGTTATTAGACTTGGTGAAAACTGGAGCATGCTGAAAACAGATATCAAGTAGGCATGTTTACGAGCTCGATGCAGTCACTACAAAGCATGTCATGACAATATAAGCATACACCCATCAAGAATACACAAAATGCAAGCTAGACATGGAAAGAACAATAGCATAGCATGCACGGATCAACTACAACATCATCGGCGAAATCGCTAACAGGTAGACAATCTGCCCGGATTCACGAAGTAACCAAATTAGAGCTCGATTGACTTAATCTAGGGTGTTCCATAATTGCAAACAAAGACATGGATGGATAGAACACTACAAGATTAACAAAACATCCTTACTGATCATCCTCAAAAGAGGCATGGATCACTAGGAAACAACATGAACATATGGCCATATGAAACAAACAGCTCAAGGACTTTGTGGAAATGCTAAGTCCCTAAAATCAGCATTACCAAGTGCCTCACTTTACAAGCTTGTGACTAGTCACCACACACATCACAAAAATACATGGGTTGCACCTCTGGAAAGATGGCAAAACCCTTAACAAAACATATGTAGAGCTCATGGGCATATCATGCACACAATAATCATGGCAAAAATGACAAAAGCCTAAATGAGGAAACAGATCTGACAATTATCTCATATAGCACTCTTCCAACACCTTTTCGGGCATCAAGATGAACTCAAATGAAAATGATGCAATGAGATGAAACGATGTACTCTCTGAGATAAACACTTTCATATGCTACATGCGCAAAACGGAGCTACGGATGCAAAGTTACGATGCGATGAACATGCTAAAAAAATACTGAAAACTGGGGATCTAGGGTTTGACCCGGGCGCATGCGGATCGAGGCGGGGCCGGACCTTCGCCGGAGATGCGGCAGAGGCGGCGCGGGGAGGTCGTCCCGGCCCGGATCTGACCGGATCCGGCCGGCGGCGAGCTGGGACGACGGCAGAGGGCGGCGCCGGCGACTGGGCGAGGCGGGGAGCCGCGCGGTGGAAGCGGCGGTGCAGAGGGAGGACGGCCGCGGCGAACGGCGACCGGCGCGGCGAGGTGAGCGGGGCGACGCCGGCGGGCACGGGCGGCGGAGGCGTGCAGCGCGCGGGGCGCGGCTTGGGCCCGACGCGGGCGCGGGCATGCCGGCCGTGGGCCTCGCGGGCCGCGGCGGCGGAGGGACACGCGTCATGCGCGGACTGGCTGGGCGCGGCGGCGGGACGAAATGGACATGTCTGGCGGCGGGGTTTTTGTCCGGCGCGCGAGGAGAGGGAGGGATCTAGGGTTTCGTCCGGATTTGGACGGGGAGGCACTTATTTATAGGTAGAGGGAGCTAGGAGACTCAGAATGAGGTGCGGTTTTTGGCCACGCGATCGTGATCGAACGCTCTAGATGATGGAGAGGGTTTTGGTGGGTTTTGGGCCAACTTGGAGGGGTGTTGGGCTGCAACACACACAAGGCCTTTTCGGTCCCTCGGTTAACCGTTGGAGTATCAAACGAAGTCCAAATGGTACGAAACTTGACAGGCGGTCTACCGGTAGTAAACCAAGGCCGCTTGGCAAGTCTCGGTCCAATCCGGAAATGTTTAATCCCCCACACAAAAGAAAGGTAGAAATGACCACCGGAGGAGAACGAAGCGCCGGAATGCAAAACGGACAACGGGGAAAATGCTCGAATGCATGAGATGAACACGTATGCAAATGCAATGCACATGATGACATGATAAGAGATGCATGAAAACGATAGCAACACACGGAGACAAAAACCCGAACCCAAGAAAATACAATAACTTAACGCCGGAAACGGCAAGAGTTGGAGTACAAATTGGGAAAGTCATATCCAGGGTGTTACAACACTCCACCACTACGAAAGGATCTCGTCCCGAGATCTAAGACTGAAAGTATGCCGGGTACTCAGAACGGAGGTGATCCCCGCGTTCCCAGGTAGCTTCACGGTCGGAATGGTGTGACCACTTGACTTTGAGGAATTTGATTGACTTGTTGCGAGTCTTGCGTTCAGTCTCTTCGAGAATAGCAACGGGGTGCTCACGATAGGAGAGATCTTCTTGGAGCTCAATGTCCTCGAAGTTGACGATGCGGTCAGGAGTCTTGAAGCACTTTCGGAGCTGAGAGACATGGAACACATCATGAACATTTGCAAAGTTTGAAGGAAGCTCGAGTTGATAGGAGAGATCTCCTCTCTTGCTGACAATCTTGAAAGGTCCCACGTATCTGGGGGTAAGCTTGCCTTTGATACCGAAGCGACGAGTACCTTTCATAGGAGAGACGTGAAGGTAAACATGATCCCCGATCTCGAAAGCCAAATCACGGTGCTTACTATCATAGTAGCTCTTCTGGCGGGATTGGGCTGCTTTGAGGTTATCTCAAATGACTTTGCACATTTCCTCTGCCTCTGTGATTAAGTCATTTCCGAGAAGCTGACGTTCACCGGTTTCAGACCAGTTGAGAGGGGTACGGCACTTCCTGCCATACGGAATTTCAAATGGGGCCTTGCCTGAACTTGCTTGAAAACTGTTGTTGTAGGAGAATTCAGCATACGGAAGATAATCCTCCCACTTCATGCCGAAGGAGATCACACAAGCCCTGAGCATATCTTCAAGAATCTGGTTGACACGCTTGACTTGACCGCTAGTTTGAGGATGGAAAGCTGTGCTGAAGCGGATGTTGGTGCCCATGGCCTTCTGAAAAGAATTCCAAAACTTGGAGGTAAAGATGCTGCCACGGTCTGAAGAGATCACTTGTGGAATACCATGCAGAGAGACAATTCGAGAGGTATAGAGTTCCGCCAATTGAGCTGCAGTGATTGACTCTTTGATAGGCAAAAAGTGAGCCACTTTGGTGAGTTTGTCGATGACAACGAATATGGCATCATTGCCACGCTTGGACTTTGGAAACCCAGTCACGAAGTCCATCTCAATGTGGTCAAACTTCCATTCTGGAATGGCAAGAGGTTGGAGGAGACCTGCTGGCCTTTGACGTTCTGCCTTCACTCTTCTGCAGACATCACATTCATTCACGAACTGAGCGATCTCGTACTTCATTCGAGTCCACCAATAGCCTGCTTGAGGTCCTGATACATCTTCGTGCTCCCAGGGTGGATGGAAAGGAGAGAATTGTGAGCCTCGTTCATGATCACTTTACGAAGGTCACCTTTGGGCACGACAATACGATCCTCGAAGAAGAGAGTATCCTTGTCATCAAGGCGGTAGCACTTGTACTTGGGTTGACTCTTGGCAATCCCAATCTTCACCTTTTTCACCATAGCATCAAGAAGCTGGGCTTGGCGAATCTGGTCTTCCAAGGTAGGAGAGACTTGAAGGTTGGCGAGGAAACCTTGAGGAACAACTTGCAGATTAAGTTTGCGGAAAGCTTCACAAAGCTCGGGTTGATAAGGCTTGAGAATCAGACTGTTGCAGTAAGCCTTCCTGCTCAATGCGTCAGCAATCACATTAGCCTTTCCTGGAGTATACTCGATACTCGGATTATACTCTTGAATCATTTCGACCCATCGAGTTTGCCTGAGGTTGAGATTAGGCTGAGTGAAGATGTACTTGAGACTCTTGTGGTCAGTGAAAATGTCCACTTTTCTTCCCAATAAGAGATGTCTCCAAGTCAAAAGAGCATGCACAACTGCCGCCAACTCGAGATCATGAGTGGGGTAGTTCTTCTCATTGGGCTTCAACTGGCGAGAGGTATAGGCAACAACTTTCTTCTCTTGCATCAATACTGCGCCAAGACCTTGGAGAGAGGCATCACAAAAGACCTCGTACGGCTTGGATTCATCAGGCGGAGTCAGAACTGGAGCAGTGATCAATTTCTCTTTCAAAGTGTTGAAAGCAATGTCACACTCCGGAGACCAAACGTACTTGACGTGCTTCTGGAGAAGATTTGAGAGAGGCTTCACGATCTTAGAAAAGTTTTCAACGAATCTTTGAGAGTAGCTTGCGAGACCGAGGAAGCTACGGAGTTGCTTCACGTTCTGAGGAAGTTCCCATTTCACAATTGCAGACACCTTCTCAGGATTCACCGCAATGCCCTTGGCAGAGATGATATGACCAAGATAAAGAACCTCATCGAGCCAAAATTCGCACTTGGAGAACTTGGCGTAGAACTTGTGTTCCCTCAGCTTATCGAGTACCAAACGCAAGTGCTTGGCATGATCTTCCTTGTTCTTCGAGAAAACCAGAATGTCGTCGAGATAGACCAAAACGAAGTCATTGGTGTAGGCGTTGAAGATGAAGTTCATCATGCGAGAGAAAGTCGGAGGAGGGTTGACGAGGCCAAAAGACATGACAGTGTATTCTTATGAACCATAGCTTGTCCTGAAAGCCATCTTGGGAATATCTTGCTCACGGATTCGAATCTGATGATAACCCATACGGAGATCAAGCTTGGAGAATACTTGGGCACCTTTGAGTTGTTCGAACAGCTCGTTGATGTTGGGAAGTGGGTATTTGTTCTTGATGGTCTTCTTGTTCAATGGACGGTAATCAACACAAAGTCGGTCCGTTCCATCCTTCTTCTTCACAAAAAGAACACCACAACCCCACGGAGAAGAACTAGGCCGGATGAGACCCATTCTCTCTTGAATCTCGAGTTGTTTCTTCAGCTCCTTCAACTCTTCAGGTCCGAGCTTGTAAGGACGCTTGCACACTGGTTCCGTGCCAGGCTCAAGATCAATAACGAATTCAACTGGCCGGTGCGGAGGCATTCCTGGAAGCTCTTCTAGAAAGACGTCTTGATATTCGCAAATGACTGGAATTTGCGAGATAGCATCGAGTTCACACTTCTCATTGAGAGAAAATAGACGGATGGTATCATCACGAGCGGCAAACACAATTACATCCTCAGACGAATGAGTCAATTGAATCTGCCTGGCTGCACAATCAAGATGCGCCTTGTGCTTAGAAAGCCAATCCATTCCGAGAATAAGATCAATATCCGAGTTACCAAGAACCACCGGAGAAGAAAGAAACTTGTAATCGCCCAACGTGATAGAGATAGCGGGAGCAACCAAACTAGAAGTCAAAAGCTTGCCGGGAGAAACAACTTGCATGACTTTGGGCATGATCTCAGTATCAACATTGTGCTTCAATGCAAAAGGGCATGACAAGAAAGAATGTGATGCACCAGTGTCAAAAAGAACTTTTGCAGGAATATCGTTAACTGGAAGGTTACCCATGATGACATCTGACGAGTCCTCTGCCTGAGCTGCATTCATCAAATTGACCTTAGCGTGCTTGGGGTTATGCTTGACCACAGCTGTACTTGCCGATCTGACAGGAGGAGGAGGAGGAAGACGCCTCTGGTTGAAACACTTGTTGGCATAGTGACCCTTTTGTTGGCACTTGTTGCACGTGACCTCTGAAAGCGGACGGTGATACGGAGCACTCGATCTTGGAGCTTGAGACGAAGTCTTGTTCTGAAAGCCAGGGTTGGGTGGGTGGGAAGATCCACTGCCACCTTTGCTCTTCTGCTGATACGGCTGACGGAACGGAGGAGGAGGAAGACAATACTTCTGCTACTTGGCCACTTGTGTAGAGGAAGAAGGAGTAGGATCTCTGACTCGCTTCTTGGAAGCATCACACCTCAGTTGAGCAGCCTCTTGCTTCAATGCCATGTTGTAGAACTCATCGTACCTCAAGGGCTCAAAGAGAACAAGAGCTAGCTGAATTTCTTCTCTGAGACCACCCCTGAACTGGTATATCATGCTCTTCTCATCAGGGATGTCCTGCTTAGCAAAGTGGGCGAGCTTCTGAAACAACTTGTTGTAGTCATAGACAGACAAAGAGCCTTGCTTCAGGTTGTGGAATTCCTCACGCTTGCTTTCAATCACACTCTAAGGGATATGGTGAGCTCTAAAATCTTGACGGAATTCATCCCAGCTAATTACACGTCCACCTCTGGAGTCCTTGTACTGCTGGAGCCATTCTGCAGCTTGATCTTTGAGTTGGAATGAAGCGAACTTGACAAAGTCCTCAGGCCTGATGTTACTGCACTCGAAATGCTTGCATAGATCCACGAGCCAATCGTCAGCATCGGTTGCCTCAACGCAATTGCTGAAAGTCTTTGGCCCGTTAGCAAGGAACTGGTTGAGTGTAGCAAAGTGATTCTGATTGTTGCCTTGGTTCCCTTGGTTGCCTTGATTGCGCTCTTGAAGAATTTGCATGATCAACTGTGTGTTTGCATTGGTTGCAGCCATCACAGCTTGCCATGCCTCCGGAGGAGGTGGAGGTGGTGGCGGATCAGGATTCGGAGTCGTGTGCGTTGGAGGAGCCATCCTGAAGAGGTTGACCACCGTTAGCACATTGATAGACAAATATTGCAGCTGAATCCAACGGAATGAAAATTGCAACATATAGTCTTCACATCCGAACAAAATGAATGAATGCATTCCTCTTGAAATGGTCCCATATCCATAAATTGAGAAGCCACTTAGAATTTAGGTAGAGAAATAAATCAACAAGGTACGAACCAAGAACGAATAGTCGGTAAGAAATCCCAATCTCAAACCAATATCCGTGGAAGAAGAACTAGAGCTACTAGAATTCCCACCTATGAAACTCCCGAACCTTTCCAGTTAAGCAATCAGGTGTTGGGGATACAGGGGAAGCATAATATCTCACCCAAATCTAGCAAATCCTACATCCAGCTGTATCCATCCTTCAACACATAACCGAGAAAAACTTCGGAAACCATCTACCTCAACCTTTGAAAAGCATCCGTTATACAAGTTATGGCGATACTCCCGAACTCCGACCCAGTACTGGGTGGCGTCGAGGTTATCTCACCAACGAACTGCATAAAAGAGATTTTCGATGTCGGCGTACTAAACTCAGGTATTCCAGAACTACAATGATAAAATTATGACGACAACACCTCAGAGCTCAACTCCCCAGGACACTTCCACAAAACCCCTGACAGGAGGCACCAAGACAATGTTCTCATCATAAAACCATCGGAACGATTCCAAGATACCCGCGTGATCCTAAATTTTTTTTAGTGAAATTTGAGAAGAGAAGAGTCAAAACTCTACGTCAGGATGCCTTACCAGAGCGATGAGGAGACTGGGAAGTAAAAAGAATTCCTAAACTCTCCGATATATAATTCCTAAATGACTCAAAACATTTTCCTAGACACAACTCGGCTGCTAAAAACGATCAAGCAATGGGGCTCCTAAGGTCGGGGAAGGCTCTGATTACCAACTTGTAACACCCTCGATGCGACTATATCTCCCACGTGTCGAGGCATGACTTAGAGGCATAATCGCATTGAAGGCATATGTCGCAAGTTAGGCAATCTTCACAATGTCCCATGTAATATAGACAATAAAAGGGGAGATAACATAGTTGGCTTACACTCGCCACGACAATCAAGTACATAAATAACATTACATCAACCAAACAATCATGGCCCTACTATGGCGCCAAAATAAAATATAACCCAACATGCGACACGGTCCCGATCACCCCAACTGGGAACCACTACTGATCATCAGGAAAAGAAACATAGTATCGTTGAGAGTCTTCGTCGAACTCCCACTTGAGCTCAAGCGCGTCACCTGGAGCGGAATCATCAGGCCCTGCATCTGGTTTAATAGTAATCTATGAGCCACAGGGACTCATCAATCTCGCACCCTCGCGATCAAGACTATTTAAGCTTAATAGGTATGGCAAGGTAAATATGTGGAGCTGCAGCAAGCAACTAGCATATATAGTGGCTATCATGTTCGCAAAAGAGAGCGAGAAGAGGAGGCAAAGCGCGAACGCATAACTAAAGAGGGAAAACCTGTGGCAAGCATTACTCCAACACCGTGTTCACTTCCCGAACTCCGTCGAGAAGAGACCGTCACGGTAACTCACATGGTTGATTCATTTTAATTAAGTTAAGGTTCAAGTTATCTACAACCGGACATTAACAAATTCCCATCTGCTCATAACCGCGGGCACGACTTTCGAAAGATCAAATCCCTGCAGGGGAGTCCCAACTTAGCCCATGACAAGCTCTCACGGTCAATGAAGGAATAGACCTCCTCCCGAGACATTCCGATTAGACTCGGTATCTCGGTTCTTCAAGACACTTCGACAGGTTAAAAAAAGACCAGCAACACCGCCCGAATGTACCGACAAATCCCGATAGGAGCTGCACATATCTCGTTCTCAGGGCACACTCAGATGAGACATCCTACGAGTAAAACCAACCCTCAAGTTGCCCCGAGG
>NC_041380.1:295268773-295296775 GCF_002162155.2 Triticum dicoccoides
GGGGGGGGGGGGTTAAATAAGATGACCCTCGGGCTCCGGAAACCCAAGGGAAAAAGAGGCTAGGTGGCAAATGGTAAAACCAAGGTTGGGCATTGCTGGAAAAGCTTTAATCAAGGCGAACTATCAAGGGGTTCCCATTATAACCCAACCGCGTAAGGAACGCAAAATCCGGTCACATAACACCGATATGACGGAAACTAGGGCGGCAAGAGTGGAACAAAACACTAGGCGAGAGGCCGAGCCTTCCACCCTTTACCAAGTATATAGATGCATTAAGATAACAATATAATATAATGATATCCCAACAAGTAAATAAATGTTCCAACAAGGAACGGTCTCCAATCTTCACATGCAACTAGCAACGCTATAAGAGGGGCTGAGCAAAGCGGTAACATAGCCAATCAACGGTTTGCTAGGACATGGTGGGTTAGAGGTTTGACATGGCAATTTGGGAGGCTTGAAAGCAAGTGGTAGGCATCTTAGCATTGGCATAGCAAAAGAGCGAGCAATCTAGCATAGCAAAGATAGTAGTGATTTCGAGGGTATGATCATCTTGCCTGCAAAGTGGTGAGAGTTGACTGGATCCTCGAAAGCAAACTCAACGGGCTCCTCGTTAGCGAACTCGTCTCCTGGATCTACCCAAACAAGACAAACAAGCAAACGGAGCACAATCAACCACGTGCAAGGATCAAACAATATGATGCAAGGATGGTATGCTATGCGGGATGCGATGCGGGATGCATATGCAAGATTTGACAAGGGATGCATGAACCTAGCCTCAACTTGGAAAACCCAGTGTGCCACTGGAAATATGAGATGAAATCGCTTGAAAACGATATAAAGAATGTCGGAATCGGAGTTACGGTTTGGAAATGGCAAGCAATTCAAATATGACACCGGTCTGCGATTTACAGCAAGTAGCCATCTAAATGCAATGAGATGAACAAGCCACAACACCCAAACATGACAACAAAATACATGGAAGGGGTGCATTCATGATGCTTAACAAAAGTCTAGCACTGAGCTACGGCAAATTCATCCATCAACAGGTTCAAACAAGCATGGCAAAAATGCATATGGCAAACAGATTTCAGACTTGGTGAAATTAACACTTGTCTGGAATTTCAGATCAGATAGCACTCTTTGGAGCAACAAAACTACATGCTATAGGACCTGAACATGGCAAAGTAAAGCATGGCATGGAGCTACTCGAAGAGCTTAACAAAAGTCCCTTAGCGGCCTTGAGCCAAAAGGGATCAGAAAATACAATTGCAAGCATGTGAACATGGCAAAAACATAATCAGTTATTAGACTTGGTGAAAACTGGAGCATGCTGAAAACAGATATCAAGTAGGCATGTTTACGAGCTCGATGCACTCACTACAAAGCATGTCATGACAATATAAGCATACACCCGTCAAGAATACACAAAATGCAAGCTAGACATGGCAAGAACAATAGCATAGCATGCACGGATCAACTACAACATCATCGGCAAAATCGCTAACAGGTAGACAATCTACCCGGATTCACGAAGTAACCAAAGTAGAGCTCGATTGACTTAATCTAGGATGCTCCATAATTGCAAACAAAGACATGGATGGATAGAGCACTACAAGATTAACAAAACATCCTTACTGATCATCCTCAAAAGAGGCACAGATCACTAGGAAACAACATGAACATATGGCCATATGAAATAAACAGCTCAAGGACTTTGTGGAAATGCTAAGTCCCTGAAATCAGCATTACCAAGTGCCTCACTTTACAAGCTTGTGCTAGTCACCACACACATCACAACAATACATGGGTTGCACCTCTGGAAAGATGGCGAAACCCTTAACAAAACATATGTAGAGCTCATGGGCATATCATGCACACAATAATCATGGCAAAAATGACAAAAGCCTAAATGAGGAAACAGATCTAACAATTATCTCATATAGCACTCTTCCAACACTGTTTCGGGCATCAAGATGAACTCAAATGAAAATGATGCAATGAGATGAAATGATGTACTCTCTGAGATGAACATTTTGATATGCTACATGGGCAAAACGGAGCTACGTATGCAAAGTTACGACGCGATGAACATGCTAAAAAAATACTGAAAACTGGGGATCTAGGGTTTGACCCGGGCGCACGCGGATCGAGGCAGGGCCTTACCTTCGCCGGAGATGCGGCAGAGGCGGTGCGGGGAGGTCGTCCCGGCCCGCATCTGACCGAATCCGGCCGGCGGCGAGCTGGGACGATGGTGGAGGGCGGCGCCGGCGACTGGGCGAGGCGGGGAGGCGCGCAGTGGAGGCGGTGGTGCAAAGGGAGGACGGCGGAGGCGAACGGCGACTGGCGCGGCGAAGTGAGCGGGGCGGCGCCGGCGGGCACGGGCGGCGGAGGCGTGCGGCGCGCGGGGCGCGGCTCGGGCCCGACGCGGGCGCGGGTGGGCCGGCCGTGGGCCTCGCGGGCCGCGGCGGCGGAGGGACACGCGTCACGCGCGGACTGGCTGGGCGCGGCGGCGGGACGAAACGGACATGTCCGGCGGCGGGGTTTTTGTCCGGCGCGCGAGGAGAGGGAGGGATCTAGGGTTTCGTCCGGATTTGGACGGGGATGCACTTATTTATAGGTAGAGGGAGCTAGGAGACTCAGAATGAGGTGCGGTTTTCGGCCATGCGATCGTGATCGAACGCTCTAGATGATGGAGAGGGTTTTGGTGGGTTTTGGGCCAACTTGGAGGGGTGTTGGGCTGCAACACACATGAGGCCTTTTCGATCTCTCGGTTAGCCGTTGGAGTATCAAACGAAGTCCAAATGGTACGAAACTTGACAGGCGGTCTACCGGTAGTAAATCAAGGCCGCTTGGCAAGTCTCGGTCCAATCCGGAAATGTTTAATCCCCACACACAAAAGAAAGGTAGAAATGACCACCGGAGGAGAACGAAGCGCCGGAATGCAAAACGGACAACGGGGAAAATGCTCGAATGCATGAGATGAACACGTATGCAAATGCAATGCACATGATGACATGATAAGAGATGGATGACAACGATAGCAACACACGGAGACAAAAACCCGAACCCGAGAAAATAAAATAACTTAACGCCGGAAATGGCAAGAGTTGGAGTACAAATTGGGAAAGTCATATCCGGGGTGTTACAGTCGCGAAGCCACCTTCGATGTCCCATGAACACGGTTTTCAAAGACCCGGGATCTCTAACTAGATGGCGATACGTTGTGTCATCCATGCACCTGACGCATCTAGAAAATCCGTGGACCACCTGCCCCGTAACCGAGATAGTCGTGCACCGTCGTGAGCAGTGCGGCTCTCATAGGGAAATATTCTTTCTCTGCAGCGTCCCACGTATTGGCTGGCGTTTTCCACAGCGTGTCTAGTTCCTCTTTCAGCAGCCCCAGATATAGATTGATGTCGTTCCCTGGTTGTTTCGGCCCTTCAATTAGCATACTCATGTGAATGTACTTCCTCTTCATGCACAACCAGGGGGGAGGTTCTACACCCACACAAACATAGGCCAGGTGCTATGTGTGCTTCTCTGGCTGCCAAATGGATTGACTCCATCAGTGCTCGCGCCCAGCATGATGTTCCTTGGATCGTTCCCAAATTCTGGGTCTTCGAAGTTCAACGCTTGCCACTGGCTCGCATCCTTAGGGTGACTTAGCATCTTGTCTTTTTTATTTATTTCCAGATCATTTCCGTCATCTTCCCGCTTCTTCTCCTCCCTATCCACGTGCCAACGCAGGAGCTTTGCTACCTTAGGGTCCGTGAAATACCGCTCCAGACGAGGAGTGATCGGGAAGTACCACACCACTTTTCGAGGAGCTTTCTTCCTCTTCTTGTATCGAGTGACGCCGCACACTGGACATATGGTAGACTCCGCATGCTCGTCCCGATAAATGATGCAATTGTTCATGCACACATGGTATTTCACGTGCGGTAAATCCAGAGGACACACGATTTTCTTCGCCTCCTCGAAACTGGTCGGGCACTTGTTCCCCTTGGGAAGACATTCGTGCCAGAATGACATGTTCTCGTCGAAGCATGCGTCACTCATTTTGTGTTTTACCTTCATCTCCAGAGCCATGAGCGTTACTTTCAGGCGGGTATCCTCGGGCCTGTATCCTTCATACAATGGAGTAACCGCGTCTATCTCCAGTTGATCCAGCTTGGCTTTCTCTCGGGCGGCAGCTCTTGCGTTATCCGTCTGCTTGAGAAGCAGCTCTTGAATATGAGGGTCCTGCACCCAGCCTCCATCGTCGTCTGCTCCAGCATCTTCATCTTCATGATCATGCCCTTCGTCTTGATCTTCCTCATCATCATGTTCGGCATCTTCTACATGATTACTGTGTACAGCATCACCGTCGTGATCATGTCCTGGAGATTCTTCGTCTTCTCGCCCGCCCGAGCCGCAGTGGTTGTCTTGCTGCCCTTCCTCATTTCTTGCCCGGCCCCCATGGACGACTTCATAGTCATCTTCATCACCTTGCCACCGATAGCCATCCATGAAACCACGCAAGAGCAAGTGGTCCCGCACCTGCCCGGAACCCGGGTCCGCAATAAGGCTCTTCAGCTTGCATCTTCGACACGGACATCTTATCTCCGTCTCGTTCTTTTGAAGCATCTCGGCCTTCGCGGAGCTCAAAAACCTATTCATGGTGCCTTCGGTCATCGTGCGGACCATGGTCTGCTGCGGGGTAGAGCAAAACGATATTTTAGAACCAACAAAAAATTTGGCATGACTTTCCCTAAAAATAGGACCAAAAAGAATGCATAGTGCCAAAATTCTCGCCGAAACGGAAATGAATCAACATTCCGGCAAAATATTGGCAACTATCGCATTTCAAATATCGGTACCTGCAAACACAAATATATATGCAACACCACAAACATATGCAACACCAGAAACATACATAGATCTAGCTAGGCCACAAAAAGTGCATGTGCACGTTGTTGGAGCGAGCTAGGGAGAAAAAAAGTAGATCTACAACATAAAGATAGCTTTCCCCTTACTTACCTATCAAAAAAGGTAATTTAACCACTTAATTTTGATGAATCTATGGTGCAAATGAGGTGAGGAGGAGGAGGCAGCCAACACAAGCTTGGAGAAGGAGGTGGAGGGAATGAAGTGGGGAAAGTGAGTGTGTAGGTGTGGCTGTCCAAAATATCTAGCTGGTCCCATGTTACTAATGGCGCACCACCCACTCATGCGCCATTAGTAACCCTACATACTAATGGCGCACCTGCTGGTGGTGCGCCATTAGTAGTTTTGCAAAAAAAATAAAAAAAGATATATATACTAATGGCGCACCGTCGCAGAGTGCGCCATTACTAGTTTAAACTAGTAATTGCGCACTATGCCACGGTGCACCATTAGTAGTTTTGCAAAAAAAGAATAAAAAAAATACAGTAGTGGCGCAGTTGGTTGTTGGTGCGCCATTACTAGTTAGAACTAGTAATGGCACACTGTGCCTGGATGCGCCATTAGTATGTTTGGAAAAATGAAAAAAATTGTTACTAGTGGCGCACCATGTGTCTGGTGCGCCATTAGTGTCTTCCACACTAATGGCACACCAGCACATGGTGCGCCATTAGTATATAGTAGTGGCGCATCACGTGTCTGGTGCGCTATTAGTGTTAATTTCATCTATAGCTCTTTCCTAGTAGTGCCGGCTCCTGTGTTTGCTACCCTACGTTCCCTACTATCGTCTTGGGTAGTAAAGGGAGAACTACTGCGATTGTGCCCTGGCCTAGAACGGATGAGCACCTCAGTAGAGAAAGCCGAAAACTGACTGTCATGATGCGGTGAGAGCTGGTCAACCACTTGACGTCTTATTAGAATCTTTAGTGATTCTTAGTGTAATACGAGGGATCTTTTTCAGATCAGATTTGTAAGACACCACACGCCGCATACACACCAGGGGCTATGTCGTAGCCCCACCATAAAACTCCTATGGTTAAGTGAAAGTGTTAACACCTTATAGTCCAATTGCCTGGTTCGCCGCATTATCACCTCCTTCATGGACCAAGACATTGGATAAAGAGTGATTAAACGCTTTTCCGAACACCCCGTATTTCCTACGAGGGGGCTGAAGCCGACGACTGGAAAACTTTCAAATTATATTAAAATGACTGCACAGGAGGAATTCAAGCTTTTTGAGCAAAACATAAATAGATTAACTATAAAGTTGTCTTTTACAATCATCATACACCTCACTCAAACATTATGTTCTTCGAGCATTGGCCCTCAATCAAGCAGGCGGCCTCCATGACGTCTTCAACATAATGCTTTGGTTGCGGACAGTCCTCGCCTTTGAGCAGACCCTTCGTCATGACATCGATGGCCTTCATCTTCCCCCAGAATGTCTTGACTCGGGAAAGGTCCATCCGTGCACCCTCAATGCACACCGATCGCTTCACAGCATCGATGCGTGGCACTGCTTCGACAAGCTTCTGCACCAGACCAAAATAACTATTTGGCACAGGCTCGGTCGGCCATAGCCGGACTATGACATCCTTCATGGCAGCGCCAGATACCCTATGAAGTTCGGCCCATTGGGACATCTGTTCATTGAGCAGCAGCGGGCGCTTTAACACACCAAATTGTGACCAAAAAAGCTTCTCCGTTGCATATTCGGCTTGCGCTTGGTAATACTGCGCTGCATCGAAGGAACTCTTCGGCAAGTCCAAGTACTCGTCCGAAGAACTCCACACTTGGTTTAGCTAAGCATAGTCCGGGTCACCAAACTTCGTCTGCAACAGAAAAGGCTTTCCAGCCAATATCTCTTTCGCTTGCCGAACCTCCTCACGGAGTGCTCTGGACTCTAATCGCGCTTCTCTCGCCTCCTATCGGGCCTTGTCCAGTTCAGCCGTTAAGGCTTTATTCTCCTTCTCAAGAAATTTGCAGTGACCAGTAGCATTCTCCAAAGCGATTGTCATCATGGATATCTTCTCCTCGCCCTAGCATCGGGCAACTTGTTCGGCCTTCAGTTCAACCAATGCTCCTTCAGTAGCAGCATCACTAAACTGGACCTGCTCCTTGGCCCGAATTAGCTCCGCCCGAAGAGCCTCCACAGCGGCAGCACCATCTGCATTTCATGTACATTTCATATAAAGCTCTTTCCCGCGTCAAGCACACTGGTGTAAAGAATACTCGAAATACATACCTTGCGAGTCGTCAAGACGCTTGTTGATCGACGCAACGTCATCCTCCGCAATATCCAGCTTTCGCTGCAGCTCGGCCACTTTCGTATTCTGGGCAGCCACAGGAGGGGAAGCAGCTTGTATTTCAAATTAAACCAAGGTTAATACCTGAGCATATCTCTTTGATCCTCTGATCGCTCCCTTCGGAAGACAATCCGAGTCTCAGGGGCTACTGCATATACAAATAGGTGCATTCTGTCAATGAAATTCAGTTGATAAAGCTACATCACAAACCTCAAAACCTATTAGAAGGCTCATGAAGGCCTCATTCAATCTACTCTTTGCGGATAGAACCCTTTTGACCACCGTAACCATCAAGGAACGGTGCTCTTCTGAAATGGACGCTCATCGTAGCATGTCCGTCAGCATCTCCGACGCTCCTTGGTCTTCGGAAACCACCGCCAGAGTATGGCATTCCAGTGAAGGAACCCGCCTTCTTGCCTCCAGAACCGTCTCCGGATGTAAACCGGACGGTTCGGGAACACCAGTCTCGATCCCGGAACCTCGAGTGACGAAGGCACCGCCTTCGGGCGCCCTTTGGGACGATACCTCGGTATCATCTCCTCTGTTGGGCGATGAGGCCGGAGGAGGTGTGTCACTCTCCATCATCTCCGGAAGAAGATCTCCCAAGGAGGAGGATGATTGAGAAACATCGGGCATTAACCTGTGTGGATGAACATACGATCACTTCACTAGTGGGAAAAGAACAAAGTACGTTCAAAGTGCCCCAGCTTCACTTATGGTTTGCCTCGAGGTTTGGCCTCATCATCAAGCTCTACGGCAACCTCACTCGCCCGGCCCAAGCCGCTCGACGATGGCTTTTTTCCTCTCTTGGAAGGCTTCCCCTCCTGATCTTCGGAAGCAGCCCTCTTCTTGCCTTGGAGGACTCCCTCTTCACCCTAGCCCTTGGGCAAAGGGATTTCGGTTTCCCCGAACGCAACCACTTGGTATGGTGCCGGAATCAGCATTCTCGTCAGCAGGATAGTCGCAGGGTGTCGGGGATATACCCTGCGGTGTAACCCGGCCGGAAGTATAACTCGGCCGGACTTGGCGATTCACCGGCGACCCGCATTGACCAGACGATTTACAAGCAGCCTGACTGAACATTATGATTCACTAGTAACCTGGTGGGTGGGACAGACGGATGACAAGGCCCAAGGCCTAGAAGACCGACTCATGTTATGGTGGGCCGGTTTAAGAGGAAAGGCATGAGGAATATTTGTCTTACAAGGAGTTAAGACCTGGACTTGTATCTGGTTTGTATTATAAGGTAGACTAGTCCTAATCCTAATAGGACTCTACATGTAACCCGCCCCTTCAACTTATATAAGGAGGGGCAGGGCTCCCCGAAGAGGGACAAGTAAGAAGAAACAATCTTAAGGGTTAGGGATAACTGGGAGAGCCGGTTTACGGCGACTTCCTCATGTTCATAATGAGATCTAGCCACAAACAGCATGTAGGGCTATTACCGGATGATGTTTCCCGGGGCCCGAAGCTGTCTAAATCCTCGTCTTATGTTGCGTCTCTAGATTCCGCTCAACCCCTCTCAAGCTACCACATAGATGCGTTGGCCTCACGACTAAGTCCTCACACTAGGACATCTGCCGTGATATTTTCACGATAGTTGGCGCCCACCATGGGGCAAGCGCGCGGTGGTGATGAGTACTTGAAGGGATCTCTTCGAGGGATCGATAAGTTTGCAATTTTTTGGATGAAAACCCGGTTTGGAAGGATTCATATCAACTACAAGTTCATCTGTCAAAATCAAAGAAGTTTTTAGTGGCAGCATATGCAAAATTCCGGTACAAGAGAAATTAGGGTTCCATCTATCACGACGTCTTAAACCGCCGAGTCCAAGTATGAACCGGTCCGGATTGAAGTCTGCAGATGATCCGGTCCGGCATGTTTGCGTTGTTGCTGCGCATATGCATTTTCAAGGCCTGAGGGTATCAACTAGCAGCTGCTACTTTTTGCTGTAAAGCGTCAGCCCGGCGAACAACGATCTGTCGCTATTATTTTCTATCATGAAGACTAGAAAGAGTTGAAATACTAGTCATCAAGTAGTACAACCATTATTACTACGTCAGGTGAAGGCCCCCCAGCGAAGCTACCAAGTATTACTAGTTCTTTGCAAAACCGATCGGTGAGGAGGACGAGCTGGATTAGGGAAAGTAATCAAGGAAAGGATACATATCCAGTTAAACCACCGAGCCAATTACAATTCGGACTCTGTGGCCGTAACCACACTTCCCACCTGCCTCCACTCGAACCGGCCTCGGCCTTTGCTGGCGAGCCGCCGCTTCGTCCTCAAACCGGCTTCCATGGCACTGGCTTCTGCTAAAGTACCTCGTCTGATCTCAAGTCGCCGGCCCAATCGCCGCTCCAGCCGTGCCCATCTCAAGTCACTGGCCGCCTCAGTCCCCGACTAGTTTCCGCAACCGACCGTCTCTGATTCACCATAGGCCGAGTGGCCTCGACAGAGTGGTTAGCTTTCAGCGGTTGAAAGAGGCCACACCTGCACACTCCTCCAACGGGTTTCCGTTCTGAGCTGCAGTAGCCTGCGCGCTGAGCCTCCAGTACTCGCTATGGTGCGCATCAAGCAGCGCCACTGTGGCCCCGACTTGCCGGCGTTTCTCGCGCCGCGACGCCTTCTCCTTCCACTCCGAGCTGCCCCCACGCTGCTCTTCTGCACACCCAAAGCCGCGCACCCGCAGACCTGCAGATCTCCGTGTTGGCCGACCAAGACGTCGATTCACCACTGCTACACCCCGCGCGCCGATTCATCACAGCTGCGAGCCACTGCCATCCTCGCATGCCGGTTCACTAGCCACGCCCGCGCCATGGCTCTTTCTTTGCCGGGCCCAGTCCTAAGCCGCCAGTGTGCTGCCTTTGTATCATCTCTGGTTCAAGTCACCGTCGGGCCTTGTCTCGTCCTTGGATCACATTGCTGGACATGCCTGAGAGTTGCCTCCCGTCCAAGTTGATGTCGGGCCTTGCCACGCCTGAGCCACCTGATAACCCACAAGTATAGGGGATCACAACAGTTTTCGAGGGTAGAGTATTCAACCCAAATTTATTGATTCGACACAAGGGGAGCCAAAGAATATTCTCAAGTATTAGCAGCTGAGTTGTCAATTCAACCACACCTGGAAACTCAATATCTGCAGCAAAGTATTTAGTAGCAAAGTAATATTATAGTAGTGGTAACGATAGCAAAAGGTAACGGTAGCAAAAGTAATGTTTTTGTTATTTTGTATTGATTATAGCAATAGCAACGGAAAAGTAAATAAGCGAAGAATAATATATGGAAAGCTCGTAGGCAATGGATCGGTGATAGAGAATTATGCCGGATGCGGTCCATCATGTAACAGTCATAACCTAGGGTGACACAGAACTAGCTCCAATTCATCAATGTAATGTAGGCATGTATTCCGACTATAGTCATATGTGCTTATGGAAAAGAACTTGCATGACATCTTTTGTCCTACCGTCCCGTGGCAGCGGGGTCCTAATGGAAACTAAGGGATATTAAGGCCTCCTTTTAGTAGAGTACCGGACCAAAGCATTAACACATAGTAAATACATGAACTCGTCAAACTACGGTCATCACCGGGAGTGGTCCAGATTATTGTCACTTCGGGGTTGCCGGATCATAACACATAGTAGGTGACTATAGACTTGCAAGATAGGATCAAGAACTCTCATATATTGATGAAAACATAATAGGTTCAGATCTTAAATCATGGCACTCGGGCCCTAGTGACAAGCATTAAGCATAGCAAAGTGATAGCAACACCAATGTCGGAACATAGTGGATACTAGGGATCAAACCCTAACAAAACTAACTCGATTACATGATAAATCTCATTCAACCCATCACCGTCCAGCAAGCCTACGATGGAATTACTCACGCACGGTGGTGAGCATCATGAAATTGGTGATGGAGGATGGTTGATGATGACGACGGCGACGGATTCCCCTCTTCGGAGCCCCGAACGGACTCCAGATCAGCCCTCCCGGGAGGTTTTAGGGCTTGGCGGCGGCTCCGTATCGTAAAACGCGATGAATCCTTCTCTCTTATTTTTTTCTCCCCGAAAGCAAATATATAGAGTTGGAGTTGAGGTCGGAGGAGCTCCAGGGGGGCCACGAGGTAGGGGCGCGCCCAGGGGGGCAGGCGCGCCCCCACCCTCGTGGCTAGGGTGTGGGCCCCTGGTCTTCATCTTTTGCAAGGATTTTTTATTATTTCCAAAAAGATGTTCCATGAAGTTTTAGGTCATTCCGAGAACTTTTGTTTCTGCACATAAATAACACCATGGCAATTCTACTGAAAAGAGCATCAGTCCGGGTTAGTTCCATTCAAATCATGCAAGTTAGAGTCCAGAACAAGGGCAAAGGTGGAAAAGTAGATGCGACGGAGACATAGCAACTCCCCCAAGCTTAAACCTTTGCTTGTCCTCAAGCAATTCAGTTGACAAACTGGAAGTGATAAAGACAAACTTTCACAAACTCTATTTGCTCTTGTTTGTTGTAAATATGTAAAGCCAACATTCAAGTTTTCAGCAAAGATTATGAACTAACCATATTCACAATAACACATAGGTCTCATGTTTACTCATATCAATGGCATAATCAACTAGCGAGCAATAATAATAAATCTCGGATGACAACACTTTCTCAAAACAATCATAATATGATATAACAATATGGTATCTCGTTAGCCCTTTATGAGACCGCAAAACATAAATGCAGAGCACCTTTAAAGATCAAGGACTGACTAAACATTGTAATTCATGGTAAAAGAGATCCAGTCAAGTCATACTCAATGTAAACTAACAGTAATGAATGCAAATGACAGTGGTGCTCTCCAACTGGTGCTTTTTAATAAGAGGATGATGACTCAACATAAAAGTAAATAGATAGGCCCTTCACAGAGGGAAGCAGGGATTTGTAGAGGTGCCAGAGCTCGGTTTTAAAATAGAGATGAATAATATTTTGAGCGATATACTTTCATTGTCAACATAACAACCAAGAGATGGCGATATCTTCCATGCTACACACATTATAGGTGGTTCCCAAACAGAATGGTAAAGTTTACACTCCCCCTCCACTAACAAGCATCAATCCATGGCTTGCTCGAAACAACGAGTGCCTCCAACTAACAAGAGTCCCAGGGGGAGTTTTTTTGCAATTATTTTGATTTGATTTGCATAAAGCATGGGACTGGGCATCCCGGTGACCAGCCATTTTCTCGTGAGTGAGGAGCGGAGTCCGCTCCTCTTGAGAATAACCCACCTAACATGGAAAATACAGACAACCCTAGTTGATACATGATTTATTCGAGCATACAAAACATGATATTTATTTGAAGGTTTAGAGTTTGGCACATACAAATTTACTTGGAACGGCAGGTAGATACCGTATATAGATAGGTATGGTGGACTCATATGGAATAAGTTTTGGGTTTATGGAGTTGGATGCACAAGCAGTATTCCCGCTTAGTACAGGTGAAGGCTAGAAAAAGACTGGGAAGCGACCAGCTAGAGAGCGACAATAGTCATGAACATGCATTAAAATTAATCAACACCGAATGCAAGCATGAGTAGCATATAATCCACCGTGAACATAAATATCATGAAGGCTATGTTGATTTTGTTTCAACTACATGCGTGAACATGTGCCAAGTCAAGTCACTTAAATCATTTAGAGGAGGATACCACCCTATGATACCACATCACAACCATTTTAATAGCATGTTGGCACACAAGGTAAACAATTATAAGCTCCTAGCTAATTAAGCATGGCATAAGCAACTATGATCTCTAGTTGTCATTGCAAACATGTTTATTCATAATAGGATGAATCAGGAACGATGAACTAATCATATTTACAAAAACAAGAGAGGTCATGTTCATACCAGCTTTTCTCATCTCAATCAGTACATCATATATCGTCATAATTTCCTTTCACTTGCACGACCGACCGATGTGGATAATAATAATAGTGTGCGTGCATTGGACTAAGCTAGAATATGCGAGCATCCAATAAACAGGAGAAGACAAGGCAATATGGGCTCTTTTGTCAGATCAACAATTATGCATATAAGAGCCACTTCAACAATTTAATCATGGTCTTCTCCTATCAACCCCCAAAGAAAAGAAAAGAAATAAAACTATTTAGACGGGAAAGCTCCCAACAAGCAAAAGAAGAACATGAAATCTTTTTGGGTTTTCTTTTGAATTACTACTACAAGCATGGAAAGTAAACTAATTAAAAGCTACAACTATTTTTTTGGTTTTTCTTAAGGTTTATTAAACACACAAGAAGAAAGCATAAAAAGGAAAATAAACTAGCATGGATATTACAATGAAAAAGTATGACCACCGACATCTAGCAATGAGTGTGTGAACATGAATATAATGTCGGTGATAAATACGTACTCCCCCAAGCTTAGGCTTTTGGCCTAAGTTGGTCTATGGCCACGGTTGGCCTGGCGGATATCCATAGTAATAATTGGGGTCGTACTGCGAAGAAGAAGACTCTGATTGCCACTGGTTGGCAATCATCTCGGGATCCCATTGGTAATTAGACTGTCGTGGAGGATCAACTTGTGGTTCTGAATCTAGCTCTGTGGCTGATGTAGGGTTTCAGTAAGCGTGAATGTCCTCTGGCGAGATGAGGTACCGGCCTGTAGATAAATCAAACAAGGAAGGAGCAGGCAAGGTGATAGTCTTAGGATGACGTTTATCAAAGAACAATTTGTATTTCAGCTCCCCTCCCCTATTCTTTATAATAAAATCATGATCCACCACACTCTTATAATCTAAATAAACAGTAGGCATCACCTTTTCTTCTTTTTCATAGTTCCTAATGGGTATGTTATAGTGTGCAGCAAGGCGTGAAGCATAGATACCACCAAAGATGGGTCCTTTTGTACGGTTCAGACTTAACCATTTAGCAATAATACCGCCCATACTAATAGATTCATCACCGAATAAACCATGGAACAAAATAAAAATATTAGGAACACTAAGGTTTCCACAGATTCCGCGACCAATTAAGCAACGACTAGCAAATATTGCGAAGTAGCGTAAAATAGGAAAATGTATGCTAGTGATTCTTGCATCGAAAACCTTCCTAGTTTCCCCTACAGTGATAGTGTCAATAAACCCATCCACATATTTACGATGTGGTTCCTCTAAGCTATCCTCGAAAGGTATTTTGCAAACCCTACAAAATTCATATAGTGACATCTTCTTAAACACATCATATAAACGATACTCTACTGAAGAAGGTGATTCCCTAGGATAATAGTAGAAGTTTTGCACAAAAGTATTGGTGAGTAAGAGATACTGTTCGCGTTGGTCGCGGAGGAAGTCGGTGAGGCCTACATTCTTAACCAATTCATAAAAATCTTCATGAATCCCGGTTGCTCTCAAGAAATCATCGGAGGGCCCTTCACACGGCCTAACCTCCGCGGTGCGAGGCAGATTATATTTGGGCTTCTTTGCTTCTTCATTTTGCTTTTCCTTCGAGCTTCGGCTCGATGAGCCCCTCAAAAATCTCTTCACTATTTTCTGAAAAATTCTGAAATTTTTAGTAACTTCAAAATAAAAGTGAACCAAGCTCAATAAAATTGATAGCAACTACTCCTACAAATGCCTAGAGCCTACATCATGCATTAGAACTACTCAGAACCATATAAATTTGACATGCAAGCTCAAGAACATGGTCACCTAGGTAGCACAAATTTGCAATGAATAGAGCACTAGAACAAAAACTAATTGGACCAATGGAGGAGTCACATACCAAAGAACAATCTCCCCAAGCAGTTTTGTGAGAGGTGCTTTGAGCAACGAGATCGAAAATGGCAGCAAAATGAGCTTGGACTCGGGTTTGAACTGGATAATCATGTTTGTGGGAGGAAGAAGGAGTGTGTGGGTGCATGAATAAGTGGAGGGGAGCCACCATGGGCCCACAAGGCAAGGGGCGCGCCCAGGGGGGTAGGGCGCGCCCTCCACCCTCGTGGCCAGGTGCTTACCCCTCCTGCTGTATTCTCAGTTCCAGGTATTCCCAAATATTCCAGAAAAAAACATATTCCATTTTCAGGGCATTTGGAGAACTTCTATTTTCGGGGTATTTTTATATTGCACGGATAAATCAGAAAACAGACAGAAAATACTATTTTACTTTATTTCAACTAAATAACAGAAAGTAGAAAGAGGGTATAGAAGATTGGGCCTTCTAGTTTCATCCATCTCATGCTCATCAAAAGGAATCCACTAATAAGGTTGATCAACTCTTGTTAACGAACTCATTCCGAATAACATGGAACCGGAGAAATTTCGGATAACCCTATGTTACCTCAATGGGGATATGCACATCCCCAATAATAAGAATATCATATTTCTTCTTGACAGTAGGAAGAGGAAATTCAAAACCTCCAAAAATAATCGATGGGATTTTTCCAATAGAATTGATACTATGAACTTAAGGTTGTTTCCTCAGAAAGTGTACCGTATGCTCATTACCATTGACATGAAAAGTGACATTGCCTTTGTTGCAATAAATAACAGCCCCTACAGTATTCAAAAAGGGTCTTCCAAGAATAATAGACATACTATCGTCCCCGGGAATATCAAGAATAACAAAGTTCGTTAAAATAGTAACGTTTGCAACTACAATAGGCACATCCTCACAAATAGCGACAGGTATAATAGTTGATTTATCAGCCATTTGCAAAGATATTTTAGTAGGTGTCAACTTATTCAAATCAAGTCTACGATATAAAGAGAGAGGCATAACACTAACACCGGCTCCAAGATCACATAAAGCAGTTTTAACATAGTTTCTTCTGATGGAGCATGGGATAGTGGGTACTCCTGGATCTCCAAGTTTCTTTGGTATTCCACCCTTAAAAGTATAATTAGCAAGCATGGTGAAAATTTCAGCTTCCTATATCTTTCTTTTATTTGTAATGATATGTTTCTTGTACTTATCATAAGAATTGGTTTTGAGCATATCAGTTAAACGCATATGCAAAAAGATAGGTCTAATCATTTCAGCAAAGCGCTCAAAATCCTCATCATCCTTTTTCTTGGATGGTTTGGGAGGAAAAGGCATGGGTTTCTTAACCCAAGGCTCTCTTTCCTTTCCGTGTTTCCTAGCAACAAATTCTCCCTTATCATAACGTTGATTCTTTGATTGTGGGTTATCAAGATCAACAGCAGGTTCAATTTATATATCATTATCATTACTAGGTTGAGCATCATCATGAACATTATCATTAACATTATCACTAGTTTCAGGTTCATTACCAGATTGTGTTTCAGCATCAGAAATAGAAATATCATTTGGATTCTCGGGTGTATCAATAACAGGTTCACTAGAAGCATGCAAAGTCATATCATTTTTCTTTTTCTTCCTTTTAGATGGACTAGGTGCATCTATATTATTTCTCTGAGAATCTTGCTCAATTCTCTTAGGGTGGCCTTCAGGATATATCGGTCCCTGAGTCATTCTACCAGTTCTAGTAGCCACTCTAACAGCATAATCATTATTCTTACTATTCAATTCATTGAGCAAATCATTTTGAGCTTTAAGTACTTGTTCTACTTGAGTGGTAACCATAGAAGCATGTTTACTAATAAGTTTAAGTTCACCTTTAACATTAGCCATATAATCACCCAAGTGTTCAAGCATATCAGCACTTCATTTTAATTCTCTACCAAAATAAGCATTAAACTCTTCTTGCTTAGCCATAAATTTATCAAACTCATCTAAGCATGGGCTAGCAAACTTAGTAAATGGGATTTCAGCTTTATCATATCTATAGAGAGAATCCACCTTTACTACCTCTGTCGGATTATCAAGACCAATAGGTAATGGATTAAGATCATATGTTTGTTCAACAGGCGGTAAATTAAGACTATGTATTTCTTCAATAGGAGGTAAATTCTTAACATCTTCAGCTTTAATACCATTTTCTTTCATAGATTTCTTTGCCTCTTGCATATCTTCAGGACTGGGAAATAGAACACCTCTTTTCTTCGGAGTTGGTTTAGGAATAGGCTCAGGAGCTGGCTCAGGAAGTGTCCAATTATTTTCATTTGTCAACATAATATTCAATAGAATTTCAGCTTCATCCGGTTTTCTTTCCCTGAAAATAGAACCAGCACAACTATCCAGGTAATTTCTGGAAGCATCGGTTAGTCCATTATAAAAGATATCAAGTATTTCATTTTTCTTAAGAGGATGATCAGGCAAAGCATTAAGTAACTTGATAAGCCTCCCCCAAGCTTGTGGGAGACTCTCTTCTTCAATTTGCACAAAATTATATATATCCCTCAACGCATCTTGTTTCTTATGAGCGGGGAAATATTTAGCAGAGAAGTAATAAATCATATCCTGCGGACTACACACACAACCAGGATCCAGAGAATTAAACCATATCTTAGCATCACCCTTTAATGAGAACAGAAATATTTTAAGGATATAAAGGTAGCGAGATTTCTCATCATTAGTGAATAGGGTGGCTATATCATTCAATTTAGTAAGATGTGCCACAACAGTTTCAGATTCATAGTCATGAAAAGGATCAGATTCAACCAAAGTAATTATATTAGGATCAACAGAGAATTCATAATCCTTATCAGTAACACAGATAGGTGAACTAGCAAAAGCAGGGTCAGGTTTCATTCTAGCAATAAGAGATTGCTGCTTCCATTTAGCTAATAACCTCTTGAGCTCATATCTATCTTCGCAAGCTAAAATAGCTAAAGCAGCTTCCTTTTCCAAAACATAACCCTCAGGAATCACAGGTGATTCATATTTATTAGGGGGAGAGTCTTCATCATCACTTTCATCAATATTATCAGTTTCAATATTTTCATTCTCTCTAACCCTAGCAAGTTGTTCATCAAGAAATTCACCAAGTGGCACAGTAGTATCAAGCATAGAAGTAGTTTCATCATAAATATCATGCATAGCAGAAGTGGCATCATCAATAAAATGCGACATATCAGATCAAATAGCAGAAGCAGCTTTAGGTGCCACAAGCTTACTCAAAACAGAAGGTTAATCAAGTGTAGAGCTAGATGGCAGTTCCTTACCTCCCCTCATAGTTGAGGGATAAATTTTTGTTTTCCCATCTTTCAAGTTCTTCTTAGTGACCAGCAGATATAAATCCCAAGTGACTCAAAGAATAGAGCTATGCTCCCTGGCAATGGCGCCGGAAAATAGTCTTGATAACCCACAAGTATAGGGGATCGCAACCGTTTTCGAGGGTAGAGTATTCAACCCAAATTTATTGATTCGACACAAGGGGAGCCAAAGAATATTCTCAAGTATTAGCAGCCGAGTTGTCAATTCAACCACACCTGGAAACTTAATATCTGCATCAAAGTATTTAGTAGCAAAGTAATATGATAGTAGTGGTAACGATAGCAAAAGGTAATGGTAGCAAAAGTAATGTTTTTGGTATTTTGTAGTGATTATAGCAATAGCAACGGAAAAGTAACTAAGAGAAGAACAATATATGGAAAGCTCGTAGGCAATGGATCGGTGATAGAGAATTATGCAGGATGCGGTTCATCATGTAACAGTCATAACCTAGGGTGACACAGAGCTAGCTCCAATTCATCAATGTAATGTAGGCATGTATTCCGAATATAGTCATACGTGCTTATGGAAAAGAACTTGCATGACATCTTTTGTCCTACCCTCCCGTGGCAGCGGGGTCCTAATGGAAACTAAGGGATATTAAGGCCTCCTTTTAATAGAGTACCGGACCAAAGCATTAACACATAGTGAATACATGAACTCCTCAAACTACGATCACCGGGAGTGGTCCCGATTATTGTCACTTTGGGGTTGCCGGATCATAAAACATAGTAGGTGACTACAGACTTGCAAGATAGGATCAAGAACTCTCATATATTGATGAAAACATAATAGGTTCAGATCTTAAATCATGGCACTCGGGCCCTGGTGACAAGCATTAAGCATAGCAAAGTCATAGCAACATCAATCTCAGAACATAGTGGATAGTAGGGATCAAACCCTAACAAAACTAACTCGATTACATGATAAATTTCATCCAACCCATCACCATCCAGAAATCCTACGATGGAATTACTCACGCACGGCGGTGAGCATCATGAAATTGGTGATGGAGGATGGTTGATGATGACAGCGATGGATTCCCCTCTCCGGAGCCCCAAACGGACTCCAGACTAGCCCTTCCGAGAGGTTTTAGGGCTTGGTAGTGGCTCCGTATCGTAAAACGCGATGAATCCTTCTCTCTTATTTTTTTCTCCCCAAAATCAAATATATAGAGTTGAAGTTGAGGTCGGTGGAGCTCTAGGGGGGCCATGAGGTAGGGGGCGTGCCCAGGGGGGCAGGCGCGCCCCCCACCCTCGTGGCTAGGGTGTGGGCCCCTGATCTTCATCTTTTGCAAGGATTTTTTATTATTTCCAAAAAGATGTTCTGTGAAGTTTCAGGTCACTCCGAGAACTTTTGTTTCTGCACATAAATAGCACCATGGCAATTCTACTGAAAACAGCATCAGTCTGGGTTAGTTCCATTCAAATCATGCAAGTTAGAGTCCAAAACAAGGGCAAAAGTGTTTGGAAAAGTATATACGACGTAGACGTATCACCACCCGGCCTCGTAGTTTTCCTCGGGTCGCGGCTGGCCTCGCGCCCTTGCCTCATCACTCGAAGCTATTGTACACGGGCTGGCCTTGGTCGCCTCCGCCACACCCTTGAGTCATCGCCGCAGTATATATATCGAAGTCGGCCGCCGCGCTCGTTTCAATCCACCATGGCCTCCGCCGTGTCGGCCCGTACCTCGGTGTTACTCTACAACTATGCCGCTGCATCGAGACACATAACGCATGGCAAAAGACTGATTACAGCACAGCCCCGCTTGTTTCATGGCTGTGAGGCAAACAAAATCTAGTGCTACTTGCGCTAAGCAGACAATGGCACAAGGATTGAGAAAGAAGGAATCTAGTATTGCATGGGAAGCTAGCAAGCCGGCCTAGTTCTAAGGGTGTGATTTGACTGGCCGATGGTGTTCTGTGTTATAAAAAATAGAGCTACAGCACATGCAATGCACCGCAAGGAGTACTACTATGTGGTCCGGTTTTCCAAAAGCTGGAGTAGTACGTACAGTGCGACAGAAGTTTTTGTCCATTATTTTGCAAAAATTGTCTGTGAATTACAGCGGTATGACGTCATCTTCGGGTCAATTATCCAGCATCAGCATCCAAGTTCATCCGACTAAATGAATCAGGTGCTATTTATCCTTTTCCGTTTGATCCGGATATTAAATATATCAAGAATTTTTTCTGTTGTGACTTGTACTATTTGTGCATGCAGATTTAACAGCTCATGGCATCTTGGAAAGTGTGATTTTCTGATGCTAGGCTTCTATATATCCCAGTTAAATTCTGGGTGGAGCACACATCAACTCGCCGGGACAATGCTCGCGATTGATTCACCGTTCGCATGGCTTGCCGCGCCTGCAATTGTTTTCCCCGACCGCTGGCTTACAACGCTGTGGCCGGTTCATCTGTCTGCTCCCGTGGCCGGCTCGGTCGTGAAAGTTTTCAGCTTTACCGTGTTGATCATCAACTCCGCCGTAGATAATTTCTGGCCTAACATATTAGGTGAAATCCATTCGGTATATTTTTATATTATATATTGCTTTCTTTAAAAGAGCAATTACTCCGGCTTGCAAAGTTATCTAATGCAGGAACCTAAACCGCCATATTGGTGCAAATTTAAAGGCCGTCAGAAGATTTCCGGCTTAAAAAGAAGGATTCCGGTTTAAAATCCGGTGCAAGGGAAATTTATTTACCATAAGGCTTTGAAGCTTGTAAATTTCGGTTCAAAATCCAGTTCAAGGCAAATTTGTCTCTCACGAAACTTTGAAGCTTTCAATATCCCATTTAAAAATTCTGGCTCAGAAAGAATTCATCTCTCGCAAGTTCGAGTTCTCAGGAAAAATTAAAGGGACCAAAGAGAGTCTGTTGCAAGAGCACAACTCAAACATAGGTGCCCCTTGAGCACAGCTCACAATATCATTTGGGGGCTTCCTGTTCAAACATAGGTGTATTCACCAAAGAGAACATAGCGTTACTACCCTCTTGATTCCGGCTATCAAGCCAATATTATCATAAGAGCACAGCTCTGGTTACTTCGTTAATCCGTCTATCAAGCCAATATTATCATAAGGGCCAAAGAGAGTCTGCTATACAGCATAGTTCAAACATGGGTATCCCTTGAGCATAGCTCACAATATCACTTGGGGGCTATGTTTGAACCATAGTCACACCTCTTGATAGGCTTAAAGCCACCAGGGAATCACTTGGGGGCTCTAGTCGTATCCGAACCATAGCTATACCCTCTTGATCGACATAAGGGCACCAGGGGAATCACTTGGGGGCTTGGTCATATCCGAACCATAGCTACACCTTTTCATATGCATAAGGCCACTAGGGAAATCATTTGGAGGCTATGGGTTCGGACCATAGTTACACCTCTTGATAGGCATAAGGGCACCAGGGAAATCACTTGGGGGCTTGGTCCTATTCGAACCATAGCTACAGCTCTTGATCGGCGCAATGCCACAATTATGACTACTTGGGGATTCTGGTCGTATCCGAACCATAGCTTAGACCCTCCTGATCATCCACATACATCATCATATATTAAGTCATACATTGCATCATCATTACATCATCATAGCATGTATCATATGGGCACGGATATACCGGTTTATATGGCAGGAATCGGTTAACCATGTTATATTATTCAAATCTTTAATAGCCAACATGGCTGGATTTTTATTATGGTTATCAATAACCAATATTATGATTGAGGTTTTGAAAGTCGCTTCAGTGCAATGGATATAATTTATTGTACAATGGAAGGAATAGCCCCGAGTCGCTGCAGGCTTACGACCCGGCACTTGGGGGCTACATTATTCAAGTTGAAATTACATCAAATACACAAGTCTCCTGTCGCTGCAAGCATGCACCATGACACTTGGGGGCTAATGCAAAGTCATTGTTTGCTCACTTATTGAAGACCCGACTCATCACATCATAATGAGCCGACCCTTGGGGGCTACCAATTGCTCCTATCAATGATTCAAGGTACACAAGTATTAATCCATTATATTCAAGGGTCCACTGCTCAGTTGGTAAAGCACAAAGCTCTTAACCTTGTGGACGTGGGTTCAAGCCCCATGGTGGAGTTACATCATATGATGATATTTTCAATGAAACATGATTATATTTATAAAGTCCCTACTCATTATTGCATAATGACCTGGCCCTTGGGGGCTACACTGGTTGAAGTTTTCTGAGCATCAGGCAATTACAAGTCCGAGGTTGCTGCAAGCATGACAACCCGGCACTTGGGGGCTACATAATATGGGGTATTCCGTTTTTACTAAGTGACTGGGATGAACAACATGGATTTCTTCTTAACTGGCAGTATTTATATTGAAGCAAGTCTTAAGCCATCACTTTGTTCTGCTCAAGACTTGGGGGCTACAGGTAATATGGATATAAGGGAGAAAAATCTTCAAATTGTCAGTTTTGAATAAACCAGATTAACCCGGTGTCTGCAACAATCATAACCTGGCATCATCAATAATCATGATCCGGCGTTGGCAACAATCATAACCCGGCGTTGGCAACAATCATAACCTGGAATTCTTAGTTTTATAACTGGTGATTTTGGAAGTCATAACTTGACAAATTCTATAGTTTCAAACCGGCTGGATATCAGTTGAATATTTCAAAGACCAACATTTTGGTCAAGTCAGAGCATTGAAGGCCGATTCAAATGGATTCTTTATTTAGAATATTTATTCTACAAGCAAATTGATTATAAAGCTGGTCTATTGACCCGGATTTCTAGAAGGAGGAAATGACAAGGACTTAAGGATGATCAAGTGTCGGTTTATCATAATTCTTAACCCGGAGCACAACCTGTCAAATTTGTTCTTGTGTTTATTTTACAGCATAAGTTTACCATGGATAAATCCAAGCTAAACTTGGGGGCTAATGTTGGGGATATACCCTGCGGCGTAACCCGGCCGGACATGGCAATTCACCGGCGACCCGCACTGACCAGACGGTTTACAAGCAACTTGACTGAACATTATGATTCATTGGTAACCCGGCGGGCGGGACAGACAGATGACAAGGCCCAAGGCCCAGGAGACCGGCTCATGTTATTGTGGGCCGGTTTAAGAGGAAAGGCGTGAGGAATATTTGTCTTACAAGGAGTTACGACCTGGACTTGTATCTGGTTTGTATTATAAGGTAGAATAGTCCTAATCCTAATAGGACTCTACATGTAACCCGCCCCTTCAACTTATATAAGGAGGGGCAGAGCTCCCCAAAGAGGGACAAGTAAAAAGAAACAATCTTAAGGGTTACATGTTCATAATGAGATCTAGCCACAAACAGCATGTTGGGCTATTACCGGATGATGTTTCCCGGGGCCCGAAGTTGTCTAAATCCTTGTCTTATGTTGCGTCTCTTGATTCCACTCAACCCCTCTCAAGCTACCACATAGATGCATTGGCCTCACGACTAAGTCCTCACACTAGGACATCTGTCGTGATATTTCCGCGACACAGGGTCTTCGGGAAGAGGCGCCGAACACCAGATTAGCACCGCTTTCTTTATCGAGTCCTGAGCATGGACGGGTTGTTCAATATCTCGTTGAAAGATGCTCGAATGAAAGGTGCTCGAGTACTTACCAAAGTAGCTGGAGGATTGCAGTCAAGGCCAACATCTTTGGTAGTGTCCGGCCATTTCCCTCGTTCCCGAAAATACAATTTCCACATTCCTTCGTGCGTAGTGCTGAAGAAGTGCTATAGGATCCGCCGCCCTTCTGGGTTAAACTCCCACATACGAAGAGGCCGCCGCTGACATGGCAGGATCCGACGGACCAACATTACTTGGACAACATTCACAAGATCGATCCCCTTCTCGGTAAGGCTTCGGATGCGACTTTGCAGAGTCTGCACTTCATCGATGGATCCCTAGTCCAATCCCTTATTGACCCATGAAGCGAGCTGACTTGGGGGGCCGGGTCGGAACGCTGGTATGGCCGCCCAGTTGGGGCCCCGCGGCTCGTTGATATAAAACCACCCCTGCTGCCATAAGTCGGAAGATTCTGCAAAAGATCCTTCGGGCCAAACTGCATCGGCCAGCTTGCCTATTGTGACGCTGCCGCGCTCTGCCTGCTCCTTCTCTGCCACCTATGGCCTCACATCAAAGGTCTTGAGCCACAAACCGAAGTGCGAAGGAGTCCGGAGTAAGGCCTCGCACGTGACTATAAATGTCGAGATGAGGAGAACAAAGTCCGGGGCCAGATCGTGAAAATCTAGCCCATAGTAGAACATGAGCCCTCGGACAAAGGGGTTAAGCGTGAACCCTAGCCCATGAAGGCAGTGGGATACAAATACTACCCTCTCGCCAGATCTGGGGGTTGGTATGACTTGCCCTTGTGCCAGAAGCCGATGAAAGATTTCCAGGGTCAGATACCTCGCTATGCGGAGCTTCGCAATATCCTCCTCCATGATAGAAGAAGCCACCCACCGGCCCCGATGGCTGGATCCGGACATGACTAAGGCTGGTGGCGATTGGAACCCGAGGGTTGGAACTTGGTGTGGCCAAGGTTGAGGAAGGAGCGAGCGCAAGGGAATAAGATGAGACTAGGATCTCTATATAAAGGCCCCGAATACCGGGCGTTTTCCCCTAGGTCTCTAAACTTACCTATCGCCAAGGAGTTGTACCCAGGGGATGGTTAGGTTCCCTACGCCTGCATTAATGAAAATCCCGTAAGTAAAGGGACACGATCTCTGCCTTTGACGGGACATGCCAGTAAAACCGCACCCTGAGACGTGGGGCGGTTCACTAGCCGACGGTTGGAAATAGCAACCGTGCAGGCGTGATATGATGTCATGAACAGTTATCAACAAGTTGGGCTCATGGGGTATTATGTCCTCTGCCATTATATACACAGGTCCGGATATACTTACTTCGTCCGAAGACTATTCTGGAGTTCGGAAGGAGGGAACCCGCCTTGCAATGCCGAAGACAAATTTGCGCGCCTTACTCCTCGTCATTGAAGCCAGGTTCAGGGGCTACTGAGGGAGTCCTGGACTAAGGGGTCCTCGGGCGTCCGGCCTATTATCCTTTGGGCAGGACTGATGGGCTGTGAAGACATGAAGGCCGAAGACATGCATCGTGTCCGGATTGGACTCTACTTAGCGATCGAAGATTCCTTCTTATGTAACCGACTCCATGTAAACCCTAGATCCCCCCGGTGTCTATATAAACCGAAGGGGGTAGTCCGGAAAGGACACCACATACACTCATTACCATAGGCTAGACTTCTAGGGTTTAGTCATTACGATCTCATGGTAGATCAACTCTTTTAATACTCATATTCATCAAGTTCAATCAAGCAGGAAGTAGGGTATTACCTCCATAGAGAGGGCCCGACCCTGGGTAAACATCGTGTCCCCTGTCTCCTGTTACCATCGATCCTAGACGCACAGTTCGGGACCCCCTACCCGAGATCCGCCGGTTTTGACACCGACATTGGGGAAGGCACTTCTCCACTCGTCGACGTCGATCTCCTCGTCCTCGGGGCCCACCTCGACGCCCTCCGCGCCGCCGTCGCCGCCACTTTCTACTTCGTCATCAGAGGAGAGCGCGATAACCTCGCCGCCCTCCGGGCTGCTGTCCTTGCTGCCTTCGACCTCGTCATCGAAGGAGAGCGTGATAACCTCACCGCCCTCCGCACCAGCAAAGATCGCCCGCTCCACCTCCACGAGCTCCGGGTGCTGCCGGCGGAGCTCTTGCATGTAGGCCCTGTCGTCGGCCTCGACCTCGAGACGCTCCCACGCCTCGCTGTCCTCCCACGCTATAGTCGAGCTCACCACCCCTGGCTCCGGCGGAATGAGATGGACCGGACGTGTGCCAAAGGGGAAATTGAGCCTAGCCACCGCGCCGTGGTAGCGGACCTGCCAGCGGTCGTACTCCATGGCCGCGAGCTCGGCCGTGCGCAAGCTACCGAGTCACCGGCGAGTGTGGGTCTCTCGATCTGTAATCTCAGTGACCCACATCCCCCACCGCCGCTGTCGGACCCCGAAGTAGGACCTCGTCGGCTGCCGGTGTCGGCGTTCTGGGAACGGGGGTCCCCAGACTTGCCTGCCTGCGACCCGCGGCGTGGCTAAGCCAACAGGCCGTGCAGCCCATCTTCACCAACGATGCATCCAAGACCCTCGCGAGGGTCCAAGCCTCGCGAGGCGGACGACACAAGGCCTCCTCGGGAGTGGCCTAGCCAGGAAGGCTCACGAGGAGCATAGATATCAAGGTGGGGCAAACCTCACGAGACCCTCGTGATGTGAGCCATGACGCACGACACCAGGCGGGCGCCAGCGCGTGCAGCGTCCTTGTTTCCTCTTTGGTGTTAAGGAGGCCAGCGCAGGTGAAGATTACCGAGGTATTAGGCAAAGGTTGCTATATTGGTGCAACGAGACCAAGACCAAGTGGACGGCAAGATGGAGGTCATCGTGGAGCCCAAGATGGCGTCACCACTAGAGCCTTTGGCAGGCAAAGACCACTTTTGTCAGGATAGCTTGTACTAGCTGTCCCCCTTCGAATTAGCCCGCCATTGTTGGCTCCCATCCCGCTCGATATTTGGGAAGAGGACCAGGGCCAATATAAATAGGAGTAGCCACCACCTTAGTAAGGAAACACGGATCATTCAGACCATCCTCACACACACAAGCTCACCGAGCTCAAGAACACCTCAACCTTAGGAGGTTGTCCTTCCCTTGTACTGTTCATCATCAGCCCTAGAGGCAATCCACCACCACCACACTGGAGTAGGGTATTACACCACAATGGTGGCCGGAACCAGTATAAATCTCGTGTCTTTCTATGTTGCGAGTTCGTCGAGTTCGTCCGCAAGATCTTAGCGAGCTAGGGCGTAGATTGGTGGGAAGGAAAGACTTCGCGCGCCCCCAGTGTTCTAACCTTAAGGTTTTGCCAGAACCCCACATCCACATTTGGCGCATCAGGTAGGGGTGCGCTGTGACGCCCGGGTAATTAAGCTACAGTGATCCTCTGCTAATAATGCCACGTCACCTCGTTTATAGTTGCTAATCTCGAGTTAGTTCGAAACCAATTCAGATTCAAATTCAAAAAAATAGGCAAACAATAAAAGTTTTCAAATATTAAAATTAAAATGTTCGGAGGGAACCAAATATTGCATAGATAATTATGGGGGGGGGGGCACCACACATGTATAAAATGTTTAAATACTATGAGATGAATAAAACAGTAGTAAAAATGATTATTTGAATAACTTTTATAATTAATAAAATGTCAAACTAACTTATTTGGGGTCTAGACTTTTTGTGACGATGGACTAGGTTGTAATACTAATTTAGATACTAAGTGTATGTTTTACTAAAATAGAATGCAACTACAATAAAGCAGGAAAGAATAAATAAAAGGAAAAGAAAACACAAAAACAGAAAAGGAAACTAATCAAAAAAAAAGATAAAAAGAGACCCCCCACTGGACCCCTTGGCCCAACTGGGCCGGCCCATCCCGCACCTCCCTGGCCTATATGGCCCTATCCCCTGAAACCCTAAACCGCTACCCTCCCCCACTACCCACTCCCCCCACTCGTGCCCCCACTCCCTCTCCCCCGATCCAATCGGGATCAGACCCGATCCTGCGCTCCAC
>NC_041380.1:295297386-295306823 GCF_002162155.2 Triticum dicoccoides
CACCTCACCAGCGATGCGGCCTCGCCGGCCCGCGCGCCCGCGCCTCCCACTGCTGCAGCTGCCGTGGCCTCGCCCCTCACGCCAGCCCGTCCGCGCGGCCCCACTCCGGCGGCGCCTCCTCTGCCGCTCGTGAGCTCGCTCGTCGCCGGCCCCGCACTTCGTCTCCCCACGCCGGCCGGCCACCGCGGTCGCCTTGGCCACTGGCCTCACCTCGTCACACTCCGTGCGGGTGAGCGCTTGCCCCGGCACCCGTCGCCCTCCTGCCCGCTAACCCGCTAAGGCCCCCCGGGGCCTATGACAAGGGGGCCCCATCCCCCAGAACTTTATTAAAAAAGGAATTAAAAATAAATAAATAAATAATAATTACAGTAATTAATTAATCAATAAGTGAATTAATTAAGTTAATTAATCATGTTTAATTAATCTAATTAACTAGTTAGTTTAATTAAATGGTACTTAGTTTAACTAAGACCTAATTAACCTAAACAGAGTATGACAGGTGGGTCCCACTGGACCCACATGTCAGTTTGACCCAATCAACTCTGTTGACTGCTGACGTCAGCATGACATCATGCTGATGTCATTAATTCATTTTCGAATTAATTTAAATAATTAATTAAATACCAGAAATTAATAAAATCTTTAGAAAATCATATCTTTTAATCCGTAATTCGGATGAAAATACTTTGTACATGAAAGTTGCTCAAAACGACGAGACGAATTCGAATACGCAGCCCGTTCGTCCGCCACGCATCCCTAGCATAGAAAACACGCAACTTTCCCCCTCCGGCTCCTTTGTCCGAAAACGTGAAACACCGGGAATACTTTCCCGGATGTTTCCCCCTTCACCGGTACCACCTCATACCGCGTTAGGAGGCACCAGCATCACGCTTTGTCATGTCATGCATTGTCATGCATTTGTTTGCATTATATTTATTGTTTCTTCCCCCTCTTCTCTCGCTAGACATCGAGACCGACGCCGCTGCTACCCAGTACGACTACGGTGTTGACAACCCCTCTCTCTCTTGCCAGAGCAACCAGGCAAGCCCCCCCCCCTTGATCACCCGATATCGCCTACTCTCCTCTATACTACTTGCAGTAGAGTAGTGTAGCATGTTACTGCTTTCCGTTATTCCTATCCTGATGCATAGCCTGTCCTTGCTACTACTGTTGTTACCATTACCTGCTATCCTACTGCTTAGTATAGGATGCTAGTGTTCCATCAGTGGCCCTACACTCTTGTCCATCTGCCATGCTATACTACTGGGTCGTGATCACTTCGGGAGGTGATCACGGGCATATACAATATACCTTACACAGTTACCTTACCTGTGATATTGTTCGGAGATGGGGGCTGAAGGGGCAGGTGGCTCCATCCCGGTAGAGGTGGGCCTGGGTTCTCGACGGCCCCCGATTGTTACTTTGAGGCGGAGCGACAGGGCAGGTTGAGACCACCTAGGAGAGAGGTGGGCCTGGCCCTGGTCGGCGTTCGCAGATACTTAACACGTTTAACGAGATCTTGGTATTTGATCTGAGTCTGGCTATTGGACTATATGCACTAACCATCTACGCGGGGACAGTTATGGGCACTTGAGGTCGTGGTATCAGCCGAAGCCTTCGTGACGTCAGCAACGGAGCGGCGCGCGTTGGATTGGACTAGAACGCCTACTAGGCTAGGTCTGCTTCCGGCCACCCACGCAACGTGCATGTGTGCTAAGGGCGATGGGCCCAGACCCCTGGGCGCTTAGGTTTAGACCGTCGTGCTGACCTCTCTGTTGGTCTAGGTGGGGCTGCGACGTGTTGATCTTCCAAGGCCGGGCATGACCCAGGAAAGTGTGTCCGGCCAAATGGGATCGAGCGTGTTGGGTTATGTGGTGCACCCCTGCAGGGAAGTTAATCTATTCGAATAGCCGTGATCTTCGGTAACAGGACGACTTGGAGTTGTACCTTGACCTTATGACAACTAGAACCGGATACTAAATAAAACACACCCTTCCAAGTGCCAGATACAACCGGTGATCGCTCTCTCACAGGGCGACGAGGGGAGGATCATCGGCTAGGATTATGCTATGCGATGCTACTTGGAGGTCTTCAGTCTACTCTCTTCTACATGCTGCAAGACGGAGGCTGCCAGAAGCGTAGTCTTCGACAGGATTAGTTATCCCCCTCTTATTCTGGCATTCTGCAGTTCAGTCCACATATGATACCCTTATTCCATTTGATACCCATGCATATGTAGTGTAGCTTCTTGCTTGCGAGTACTTTGGATGAGTACTCGCGGTTGCTTTCTCCTTCTTTTTCCCTATCCCTTCTACCTGGTTGTCGCAACCAGATGTTGGAGCCCAGGAGCCAGACGTCACCGTCGACGACGACTCCTACTACACCGGAGGTGACTACTACTACATGATGCCCGCTGACGACGACCAGGAGTAGTTAGGAGGATCCCAGGCAGGAGGCCTGCGCCTCCTTCGATCTGTATCCCAGTTTGTGCTAGCCTTCTTAAGGCAAACTTGTTTATCTTCTGTCTGTACTCAGATCTTGTTGCTTCCGCTGACTCGTCTATGATCGAGCTCTTGTATTCGAGCCTTTGAGGCCCCTGGCTTGTAATATGATGCTTGTATGACTTATTTTATTTGTAGAGTTGTGTTGTGATATCTTCCCGTGAGTCCTTGATCTTGATCGTACACATTTGCGTGCATGATTATTGTACGGTCAAATCGGGGGCGTCACATGCGCCGGAGCTCCTCCTCCACCGGCCAGCTCGTCGATGCTCCTCAGCCACGATGTCCGGCGACTCAAGGGCCGGCTCTGACCGCTGGGCAGCCTGGCCAGCGCCGCCTGCCCGTGAAGGTCTCGACCCCGCGCTCCGGGCGGCACGAGGACCGCCAAACTCCGCCGGGCGCGAGCAGCACGGCCAGGCGTCATCCACCCTCACCCCACGGCAGGTACGAGCGGCCGCAAGAGCGGCGTGCCATGATGCAGCAACAGCGCCACACTCACGGCGGGAGCAAGGGAACATGCGGGCAGCGCTCACCGTGGCAAGGGAGCTGCTGCGGTGCAGACTGATGGAAAGCGGTCGGGACACACTACTGGAGTGTGTTGTTGAGCTGCTGGATGCAGCAGCGTCGGGAGCACCGCCCTTCTGCTATTGACTTCCTCCCCAGGCCACTGCTGGGCCGCGCGGAGAACCTCACCACATCCGCGCGCCAATAACTATGCCCGGGGGCTTCATCAACATCAGCACGGCCGGTGGCGTAGGGGGCTCTGACTCCCCCATGCCACCCGCGGCGGGCACGGGCACAAGCGTCGTCCCCCACGGTCCCAGTCGGATGCCATACAGTCATCCCCAGTGCGCCACCATGGGTCGAGCAAAATGGAGTGTGGGGCACCATGGCGAGGTGTTCGGGGTGACGGCCACGGAAGCCTACGTGCCCCGCATGATGGACCAAGGGTATGCACCAGAGGATGACCCAGGCTCGTTCATTGGAGAAGATTGGGGAGAGGGGGCGCTAGGAGTCGAAGCCTTCCAAGAACCAACGAAGAACCACAACGATCGCACCGACAACGGCAACTATAGGGTACCGCTAATCTCTCAGGAACATGCTTATGCTAACCATGGGCTGCAGATGAATCAGGTCGCAGCGTCGATCGACGACCCTGGCACAGCGGCGCTCGTTCCGACAAGGGAGACACGCTGGGGCCGCCGAGAGGAAGCCAGGAGCAAGGCCCCTCCCCAAGGCACGCGAAACCAGGGGACACCCAGACGTAGGCCCTCTGCCGGGATGGCTTCGACAACCCTTCCCCCGGCAGAGGACCCGTGGTCGCAGAGGGAACCGCCGGCGTCCCATTTCCCTCCTTTGTGTTGTCCTGGTGACCAGTCGGCTCGAAGGAGGTCGAGGGTGGAGCAAGGCAGGGCCCTTGACTAGCGATATGAAGCAAGGCCAGTACCTGTGAAGAAGGCCCGGTGCCTGTGAAGCTCGCCGCCCGTGACACTCTCACGTAATAATGAGTTGGGGCTGTACATGCCTCGGAGTCTCAGGAGCGCCGGCCTCAGGCCCAGGGGCTCCCTCCCACGCCTAGTGGCAGCACTTAGCTCCGTGCTGGTGAGAAGACTTGAAGACCTGAAGACTAGACTAGGTGCCGGTTACCTTTTGCTTTGGATCTCTCTTTATGTGGCTTTGCTTTCTGGACCTGGACTTAAGTTGAAGCTAAATTTTTATCGATGCGCGTGAGGGGTGCCTTTTCTCGTTCGAGCTATTTCTTGCCTTCTGGATCTCGTTTGGTTTGGGACTCTTGTCCATCGCCTTTTGCTTGCAAAGCTCCTCGCGAGCCGGACCGCGCAAAGAACACGCTCATCAAGCACGTGCTAGCACTACGCCTGGTGCTCACCTCTTACAGGGCCCCTCAAATGGGGCGGTAAGCTCCGCGGGATTCTCAGCAACTCGTCGCCTCGCGCCTAGCCCTAAGCTGGCGCCGACTAAGGTAAACCGCGTCAGGAAACTCACCCCTGGCTTCATGAGCTCACGAGGACATATACCCACATCACATGGGAAAGTAAGAAAACGCAATTTTCTTACACGCGGGGCTTCCCCTCTCAAAATGCTCTTACAAGTCTTCCAAGGGCCACGCCCGAGTTTTGCATGTAGGATGAAACAACAAGCGAACCTGGGATCAGCCAGAGATATCACTCGCTACATCACCCGCGGATGCATCACTCGCGTCGTCATCATCTACGTCAGAATCGCCGCCGCCGTCGGTGACGCCCCATCACCGTCATCGACCACGTCACCTTCATCCATGACGACCACCACCGTGTCATCCTCCAAGGTGAAGGCCCTGACCAACGCGTCGACATGGTCCTCTACCCAACGCGCCAGGTCGCCTCGGACGGCCGTGGGTACAGAGGCAATGGCGGCGTCGAAGTCGAAGTTGGGGTCGGCATTCAGAAGATGGCTGAAGATACGAGAGAAGGCGCGCTGAAGCAGGCCACGACACCTCTCTTCCACAAGCTGCTGGGCTCTGGCAGATTGAGCCTCCAGGCGCATCACCACCTCGGTGAAGAAGATTAGGTCGCTGGCATAGTCGTTCACATGAGGGCCCGAGGCGTTCTCATCGTAGATATAACCCAGAGCGGTGTTGGCCCTGTTCCGAAGGTCTTGAAGCATAGGAGCATGCTCGCGCTCCAGCGTTCGGCGTTGGAGCACTTCCTCCCTGTTTTGTCGTGCGACGGCCTCGGCATCGTCAACTCGTCTCCAGAGGGAAAGCAGCTCAGCGTGGGCAGAGGCCAAGTCCGCCTACGCCGTAACCAGGGCGGCGACTGTGGCCTCCGTGCGCCTCTCGGCCTCGTCCAACATGGGCCTTTGGGTGGCAGCCCTGCCCGCACCCTCCAGACCGGCGAGCTTCAGCTTCAAGTCGTACCTGCCCTCCAGATCTGCACGAACCTCGGCCACTCGGTGATTGATCTCCTCCTCGACTCCGGCCTTGCGAGTCCCGACGACATCTTCTTCTTGAGCGACTTGACGCTCCCTCGTCTCCAGTCGCTCGAGCTCGAGGCTGCGCTCCACGGCTTCTAGGGCCAGCGCCTCCTCATGCTGCCGGGCCTCCTCTTCCTCCGCAGGAGTCCCCCTCAGCGATGCAAGAGCAGACCCCGCACCTCTACTTGCTGCTCAAGGGACACGCTCCAGGCCTGAAGCTCCCACGCGCGCTCCTCCGTAGCCTCGCGGCGGCGATCGGTGTTGCGAGCTTCTTCCAAAGCTCGCGAGCAGGCCTCATTGGTAATCTTGAGGGACGCTTCGGCCTTCGCATTCTCGAGGTCGCACTGATAGCGACCAAGGTTGATGGCCACTCGCAGCTTGGGCCGCTCCTCCACCAACCGAAGACCTTCAGCCTCAAGACGCGAGTCAACACCAGAAAGTTCTTTGCCAAGGTGGTTCATCGCGCCCATCGCCTCCTAGAAGAGCTCGTGGCGGACTACGCTGCGCCCGTGCTCGAGCTCGAACGCTCGACCCACCTCGTCCTCCACCTTGGGGGCGGCGGGTGGAGCATCAAGTGGCACGCCACCTCCTGGTTGGGGGCTGGGGGCTGGCGTGGTCCCAGGCGCCAGCCGACCCTTGCGAGGGGCCCGAACCGAACAAGGCCCGCTCCTTGAAGAAGAACCTAGGATCGAGGCCAGCCAACCGCCGACCGTGACCAGGGGAGGAGCCCTTAGCACGCCTGCTGCGCTCCGAGCAAGGCTGCGAAGAAAGGACGGCGAGGGCGCAAGCTCGGGCGCCTTGATGACGGACCAACTCCCATGGCTGACCCCACGCCGTGGGCAGCGCCCGAGCCAGTAGCGCTAGAGCTTGGCGGGTGCGACGGGACGAGAGGGAGCTACTTCTCTAGAGATTTCACGGCCTTAGCAGAAGGGGTCCTAAGGGGACAGTCGTCAGGAAAGGAAGGCGACACATAGAAGATCACCAAGATAAGGTACTTACTCATCGATGGCGATATACTTTCGTCGCTTCAACGGCCCGAAGATACTGCTGCCGCTCGTAGATCCCTTCCCCTTATGGAGCTCCTCGAAGTCCACACAAAGGCGGCCGAAGCGCTGGAAGTGAAGGCCGGGGCGTGGCGGAGCCGAAGAAGACCTAAGAAGGATGGCCTTAGGGGAGCCCGGCTGAGCCGAACAGCCTAGATCCTTCCCACTATGACCTGCCGAGGCTCCACGAGCCTCAGCCTCGGGAGCCGCATGCCGCATCTCCTCGACAATCGATGCCTCAGGAGGGGGGTCGTAGGCTCTCGAGGATGACGCCCCTAGATCACCACATGACATGTGCTCCTTATCACCCGAGCCGCCAGCCCCCGTCGCGGCTTGCTCCCCTGCATTGTCACCTAGGGCGAGCCTGGCACCAGCGGTGAAGAAGGGGACCACGATGACGGGATTCTCTCGGGGCCCCACCAAGCCGACTGGGTGCAGCCCCTACTCATCAAAGGAAGGCATGTTCGTGGCAAATGTGACATTGTTCTCGCAGCGGTACAACATGCAGTTGTTCCTGGGCATCTCGTCTGGCAGAGGGACACCTCATAGGACCGTGAGCACTGTCTGCCGTGCAGCAAGAGGAAGCCCGTCCTCCTGAAACCTCATGTTTTCCCGTCTACTGAGAAGTCCCACATCGGACGAGAATGGCGCTGGAGCGGAGCAACTCGATGCCTGACGAACTCCCTCACCACCATGGGCGCAGTCATGCCAAGGTCCTTCAACCACCTCACCCTGGCCTAGACGGGGGCAAGGCAGGGGCTCATGAGCTTCTGATGACCACAGCCGGAGTTTGGAATAGCAGGCCCCACCGGAGCTTGGAGCAGAGGGTTGAGCACGCCTGCGTCAACAAACACCCATCGCGTACGGACTTGCTCATGGATGAAGGGAGCTCGAAGTCGATCCCCATGCCTACAGTCGTAGCTATGACTTGGAAACCCACACACCCTGAGTTCTGCCGGGGACAGGTGAGATGCAACGAGAAGAAGTGGCGGAGGAGTACCACGGAGGGGGCGATGCCCACCATGGCCTCGCACATGAAGGCGAAGATGGCGAGAAGGGTCACAGCCTGAGGACCGAGATGGAGCACATGGATCTGGTAATGCTCGGGCACTGCGTTGAAGAATGCGGAGAAGGGAGGAATCAGGCAAGCCCATAGGGCATCAATGAAGATCGGAACCTCGGTAACTGCCCAAGCCATGCTAGTGCGAGACGCGGGCCAAGCCGGTGTCTCTCCCCACTCGTTGAAACTGGAGGCAAGCATGGGGCGCGCCTTGTCCATGGCCTCGTGGTTGAGCACCCGAGGCCGGCCGAGCGCCGGCTTGAAGGATGGAGGCGCAGTTGGCGAGGACAGAGGCTTCTTCCCCTTTTCGGCTTGCTTCAGCGCCATGGCGGCGAAGCGGGCGGACCACAGGTCGGACTGAGAAGGTGGAACAGGGCGTCGAGGCAGCAGGGAGATTGGAAGAGCCGGGCGTGGTGGAAGAAGAATAACTATGTAAGAGGCGGGGCCGCATAGCCAGGCGGATTCAAGGGCAGCGTGGGGAAGCAGAGACGCCCATGTCCAATCATCCACCATGCGTCAATCGAGGCTGCAGGCTTTTGGTGCCCGCGGTGCAGCGAACTTGGCCCTTGGCTTCGCCGCGAAGCCAAGACCGAACGCACCTTGGGCCCGGGGGCTACTGTCGGCGTTCTAGGAACGGGGGTCCCCAGACTTGCCTGCCTGTGGCCCGCAGCGTGGCTAAGCCAGCAGGCTGTGCGGCCCATCTTCACCAGCGATGCATCCAAGACCCTCGCGAGGGTCCAAGCCTCACGAGGTGGACGACGCAAGGCCTCCTCGGGAGTGGCCTAGCCAGGGAGGCTCATGAGGAGCGGAGATATCAAGGCGGGGCAAACCTCACGAGATCCTCGTGATGTGAGCCATGACACACGACACCAGGCGGGCGCCAGCGTGCGCAGCGTCCTTGTTTCCTCTTTGGTGCTAAGGAGGCCATCGCAGGCGAAGAGTACTGAGGCATCAGGCAAAGGTTTCTATATTGGTGCAACGAGACCAAGACCAAGAGGACGGCAAGACGAAGGTCATCGTGGAGCCCAAGATGGCGTCACCACCAGAGCCTTTGGCAGGCGAAGGCCACTTTTGTCAGGATAGCTTGTACTAGTTGTCCCCCTTTGAATTAGCCCGCCATTGTTGGCTCCCTTCCGCTCTATATTTGGGAAGAAGACCAGGGCCAATATAAATAGGACTAGCCACCACCTTAGTAAGGAGAGACGGATCATTCAGACCATCCTCACACACAAGCTCACCGAGCTCAAGAACACCTCAACCTCAGGAGGCTGTCCTTACCTTGTACTGTTCATCATCATCCCTAGAGGCAATCCACCACCACCACACTGGAGTAGGGTATTACACCACAACGGTGGCCCGAATACTACAAAAAAGACACATCCGTGACATTTTGGGCCGAACGAATTTTTTTTCTGTCATACATATGACACTTCTATGATGATAATTGTGAAAAACCCGGTATCATCATAGATGTGGTGGGCTCCTACTTCTATGACAAAAAATCATGACAGAAAATGGGCTTTTCATCCTGGGCAGGCCGGAGACTTAGCTGCATGACATTCTTTGGGCCGTCCATGACGGAGAAAACCATGGTAGAAGCGAGGGCGAGGAAAATTTCTGGGAGTTCCCGGATACGGTGGGAGATCGGGGGTCGAGCAATGCGCGTTTCTCTCGTACACGTACGCGCGTGTGTATGAGGCGTTGGCTCTAACTGAACCCGAGCAAGGCATTGGGCTCTAACTGAACCCGAGTGATTGCACTGCAGGCTACGTGTTACTGAACCCGAGCGATCGATCAATGGCTGTTAACTAAACCCGATCGAGCGATTCCTTCGCTACTGCTGCTAACTAAAGCCGATCG
>NC_041380.1:295307320-295311201 GCF_002162155.2 Triticum dicoccoides
TGCGGTACGCCACACCCCTCCTGATGAACAGGACCCCCGTTTCGACCGTAGCACTCCAACACAAGTCCGTTTCATCCGTTTTGTGGTACGCCACACCCCTCCCGATCAACAGGAACCCCGTTTCGACCGTAGGAGGTCTGTTTCGTCCGTTTTGCGGTACGCCACACCCCTCCCAATCAACAGGACCCCCGTTTCGACCATAGGAGGTCTGTTTCCTCTGTTTTGCGGTACGCCAGACCCCTCCTGATCAACAGGACCCCATTCCGAACGTAGGAGGTCCGATTCCTCCATTGTGCGGTACGCCAGGCCTCGTTTCCATCACCTGTTCCGTCCAAGCCCTCCCGATGAACACGGCCACGCATTCCGTTCCGACCCAGCCGGTTGGCTCCCACGCGTTCCGTTGCCTCCCGATGAACACGATGCATTCCGTTGCCTCCCCATGAATACGACGCATTCCGTTGCCTCCCCATGAACACGACGACGATGCTATTTCTTTGTTCCGACCCAGCCATGTACACGAGCCCTGGCCGTACGTATGCGCGAGTAGGCGTTCGAGACCCCGCCCGTATGTACACATACGTGGCCGTATTTTCTTTCTTGCACCCTGGCCGCTGTACATACGTGTACATGCTACGTGCGCGCCTCTACTACGACACGTACGCGCCTCTACTACGACACGTGCGCGCCTCTACATCCACTAGTATATATGTATGTACACGTTCGCGACCAGAATGACAACACTACGTATGCTTTGACCAGGTGGGTCCCGACTGTCAGGCACTTCCTTGCCTGCGATGATGTAGCTGGTGGGTCCCAGCAGTCAGGGGGGCGAATCATTTTTTGTTTGCCCGGACGCACTTCCTTGCGTGCGAAGATGTAGCTGGTGGGTCCCAGCAGTCAGGGGCAAACATTTTTTTTCACGAAATACGGTGGCCCATCCGGTGGGTCCCCGCTGTCAGGTGGAGGAATAATTATTTTGCACGTAATAAGGAGGCACTTCCTTGCTACGGCCGTGGACCTAGCTGTCAGCCTCTCCACGTACAGTCCACGTCCGATGGAAGCCGTTCCTTGACCACGTTGACCACGCCACGCTGAGAGCACCAAGGCGGTGGATGATGGCGAGGCCTAGGAAGGGGACGACGCGGAGCCGGGGAAGAAGCAGCAGTGGATGCCCACGCGTAGAGGAGTACGAGGGTTCACTAGTTCGCTGCGGTGTGAGGCTGCCGTCGCCGCAGAATAACAGGGGGTGTGGGTGAGTAGAGGGATGGCCTGGCCAGCGGGGGGAGTAGTAGGGGGCGGTGAGGCCTCCGCCGCATCGCAGCCAGCCACGGGAGGCAGGAGCACGAGGCAGGACCGGCGCTGGTTTGGGCGGCTGGAGCAAGAAGACCAGAGGTTGAAGAAGCACTACGGCCGTTGGATGGACATCATATGGTCACTCGAGCATATTGACTAAGTTGACAAAGCCCTCCGTTCCCGTCAACTTAGTAGGCCCACAAGTCAGCCTGCCACTATACTAGGTCCTAGCTAACAGGGGGGGTATTCATTGTTTTTGTGCATAATAAGGAGGCACTTCCTTGCATGCGAAGATATAGCTAGTGGGTCCAAGCTGTCAGCGGTGGTAATGTTTTTTCGCGAAATACAAAGGCCCTTTCGTTGGGTCCCTGATGTCAGGTGGAGGAATCATTATTTTGCGCGTAATAAGGAGGAATTTTCTTGCGTGCGGCCATGGACCCAGCTATCAGCCTCTCCACGTAAAGTCCACTTCAAATGCATGTCGGCCGTTGACCATGTTGACCAGGCCGCGCCGAGAGCACCAGCGCGGTGGACGACGGCGAGGCCTAGGAAGGGAACGACATGGAGGCAGGGAAGACTCGGCAGTTGTTTCCCACACGGAGGGGAGTACGACTGTATGAGGGTTTACTGGTTCGTCTGCCGTCGCTAGAGAATAACAGCAGGTGTGGGTTAGTAGAGGGATGGCTAGGCCAGCGATGGGAGTACGATGGGGCGGTGAGGCCTGCGCGGTAGCAGAGCCGAGCGCGGGGAGGAGGGAGCACGCAGTCCCGCCGATGCTTGTTTGAGCGGCTGGAGGAGGAAGAGCAGAGATTGAAGAAGCACGACGGCCGTTGGATGGCCATCCAATAGTCACTGCTTGAGCGTCAACCTTTTTTTAGGAAAGCCTCAAATCTATGGAAAACAACATACAACCCATCTGCCATTATTTCTAATAATTTACAGCCCATTTGCTAATTATTAAGGTTTTTTTGGAGCCCATATTCTTTTTGTTAGCATTACAGCCCATATTGTGGCCACGGTTAAAAAATTATATGAAATTTTGCATATTTCGGTGCGGTCCGAACTGTTTTTAATCCTGAAATTTCGACTCACATTCAAACTGATTTTAAAAATAAATGTATATCAATATAAAATCTAACAAACTCTCCATGCATAAAAATTAATGTAATTTAAAATCTTGAAATGAAAAAAAGATATTTGAAACTAATTGCCGGTTTGATGTATTTTAAAAATGTACAGCCCATTTCTCATTACTGATGGGCCATTTTCTCGGCCAGCCGAATGAAAGCTCTCCTCGTCTTGAAAGATTTGCAGCCCAACAGGCCTGACAAAGCGACTTACTTGGCAAATCACAAAAAAACTGGGTTGTGGCCGTGGACCCAGCTGTCAGCCTCTCCATGTATAGTACACTTCCGATGGAAGTCGTTCCTTGACCACATTGACCATGCCGCGCGGAGAGCACGACGACGGTGGACGATGGCGAGGCCTAGGAAGGGGACGACGCGGAGCCGGGGAAGACACGGCAGTGGAAGCCCGCGCGGAGAGGAGTACGAGGGTTCACTGGTTCGGCTGCGGTGTGAGGCTGCCGTCGCCGCAGGGCCTGGCCAGCGGTGTGTAGGATCGAAAGTATGTCTAGAGGGGGGGTGATTAGACTACTTGACCAAATAAAAACTTAACCTTTTCCCAATTTTAGTTCTTGGCAGATTTTAGCTATTTTCGTACAAGTCAAGCAATCATCACATAATTCAAGCAAGCATGCAAAGAGTATATAGGCAGCGGAAAGTAAAGCATGCAACTTGCAAGAATGTAAAGGGAAGGGTTTGGAGAATTCAAACGCAATTGGAGACACGAATGTTTTTCCCGTGGTTCGGATAGGTGGTGCTATCCTACATCCACGTTGATGGAGACTTCAACCCACGAAGGGTAACGGTTGCGCGAGTCCACACAGGGCTCCACCCAAGGGTAACGGTTGTGTGAGTCCACACAGGGCTCCACCCACGAAGGGTCCACGAAGAAGCAACCACCCACAAAGGGTCCACGAAGAAGCAACCTTGTCTATCCCACCATGGCCATCGCCCACACAGGACTTGCCTCACTAGCGGTAGATCTTCACGAAGTAGGCGATCTCCTTGCCCTTACAAACTCCTTGGTTCAACTCCACAATCTTGTCGGAGGCTCCCAAGTGACACCTAGCCAATCTAGGAGACACCACTCTCCAAGAAGTAACAAATGGTGTGTAGGTAATGAACTCCTTACTCTTGTGCTTCAAATGATAGTCTCCCCAACACTCAACTCTCTCTCATAGGATTTGGATTTGGTGGAAAGAAGATTTGAGTGGAAAGCAACTTGGGAAGGCTAGAGATCAAGATTCATATGGTAGGAATGGAATGCCTTGGTCTCAACACATGAGTAGGTGGTTCTCTCTCAGAACATATGAGTTGGAATGGTGTGTGTGTTCTAATGGTTCTCTCATCGAATGAGAAGGAGGTGGAGGGGTATATATAGCCTCCACACAAAATCCAACCGTTACACAGTTTTCCAGTCTCGGTGGGACCGAATCAATAAGCTCGGTGACCGAAAATGTAAAC
>NC_041380.1:295311211-295312973 GCF_002162155.2 Triticum dicoccoides
AAGAGCTCCCCCTAAATTTGTGCATATTTAAAATTTGCTTTGGACTGCAAATGCACAAAGAGTTAGAGTCATGGGTTACTCTTCCATGTCACATACATCTTGGTGGAGCGCTTAAAATGATAAGAATGAAATACATGCACTCATCACCAATAGTGAATGATCACACAAGATAGATAGGATAATAGCATTAAGAAAGCATTAAGTTTAGCTTATGATCAAACACATGATCATCAATGTCTCACAAATAATGACGTAGTATCTCAAGCACTCAAAAGCAAACAAGTTCGAAAAAAACACCAAATAAAGCAAGAGAGAAAAGCAACACTCTCTCTCTCGAAGCCTATGATCTATACATCTTCTCCCCCTTTGGAAACAAGTTACCAAAAAGTTCCTAGAAAATGCATAGCACTAGATCGATGCTCAGGCTTGATCTTCAGGTGGTGGTGGAGTCCGGATCACTCCAAGGACGAAGGCTTCGATAGGTGCTGAAGTAGTCGCTGGAGTTGGAGCTGAAGTAGATGCTGGAGCTGGTGGAACTGAGGTTGTGGATGGTGCTGAGGTGGTGGCTTTTGTGTCAGCAACTGGCACGGCAGATGACCTCGGGCCTCGTGGCACTCTGGCAAAGGCATGAGTGGTAGTCCTGCCTCTCCTCTCCTGCATGTCCTCCTAGAGCTGCTCCACTGCAGACTGAACTTCCGTTACCTTGACATCCAAGTCATAGAACTTCTGTTCCATGATTCTCTCTAGGCTCTACTGATTATGAGTGAGGGTGGTCAGACTTTGCTCAATCCTTAGCGTGGATGCAATTAAGTAACCAAGCTGCTCTTGTTTAGTCTTCAAGAAATACTCAGATGCCTCCTCTTGAGTAGGCATCTTGGCAGCTTTCTCCTTCCTCGCCTTGTCCTTCTTTGCATATGCTTGGGCAGATGATGGCTCATTCTCAGTCATCACAACTTCATTGTTCTCAAAATCTGGACGGATGGGCAAATGTTCCTTGTCCAATAAATATATTCCCGTGCCCATCTTGGAGTTGATGAGCTCCTGAATCTGAGGGGCATATCCGCAACTCCTCTTCTGATCTGCTGCAGTCCTCTTGATAGTTTCTACTATGAGGCTCATCACCTTGAACTTCTGAGGCACATCAAACACATGTAGCAAGTTGATAGCATGGCCTCTGATCATCTTGTGATCTCCAAACTTGGGCAGTAAGGTGTGCCTTAGTATCCAATTGATTGTAGGCAGTCCTGACAGAAGGTAATGTACTGAGCCAAACTTGAAGGTATCAAGTGCTTCATTTGGGATCTCCTTGTACATATTTGACATTGAGTTGTGGTCCATCTTCTTCTTGGCATATATGTCCATGTCATCATCATGCTCCTCTGGGGCATTAATCAACTTCGCCCATTCCTCAACAGTGGATTGGTACCTTGTACCCTCAGACATCCATGTGATCCTCCCATCTGGATAAAAGTGAGCTGTGGAGTAGAACTGCATGATGAGTTCCTCGTTCCACTTTGTGAGCTTCTGCCCAACAAAGTCAGCTGCTCCACAAGCTATGAAGCTGTCTTGCACTCCAGGATAGTGCTCCTCATTGTCCTTGATGTATGTCCAATCAACTCATCGCATATCACAGACAATGGGCTTCTTATCTAGCAGCACTGTCTCATAAAAATCCTGCTGCTCCTTGGTGTGAAACCTGTAGTCCACAACAGTCCTTCTCCTTGAAGCATATGGGTCTGCTTCTCTCCATTTCCTCAGCCCT
>NC_041380.1:295312983-295322088 GCF_002162155.2 Triticum dicoccoides
GGTAGATCTTCACGAAGTAGGCGATCTCCTTGCCCTTACAAACTCCTTGGTTCAACTCCACAATCTTGTCGGAGGCTCCCAAGTGACACCTAGCCAATCTAGGAGACACCACTCTCCAAGAAGTAACAAATGGTGTGTAGGTAATGAACTCCTTACTCTTGTGCTTCAAATGATAGTCTCCCCAACACTCAACTCTCTCTCATAGGATTTGGATTTGGTGGAAAGAAGATTTGAGTGGAAAGCAACTTGGGAAGGCTAGAGATCAAGATTCATATGGTAGGAATGGAATGCCTTGGTCTCAACACATGAGTAGGTGGTTCTCTCTCAGAACATATGAGTTGGAATGGTGTGTGTGTTCTAATGGTTCTCTCATCGAATGAGAAGGAGGTGGAGGGGTATATATAGCCTCCACACAAAATCCAACCGTTACACAGTTTTCCAGTCTCGGTGGGACCGAATCAATAAGCTCGGTGACCGAAAATGTAAACGTAGTGACCGTTAGTGATTTTCGGTGGGACTGACATGCAACTCGGTAGGACCGATATGGTTAGGGTTTGGGCATAACGTAATCTCGGTGAGACCGATTACACAAATTCGGTGAGACCGAATTTGGTAATTAGCTAACCAGAGAGTTGGTCAGGAAAACTCGGTGGGACCGATTTGCTCTTTCGGTGAGATCGAGTGGAACTCGGTGAGACCGAAAAGTTACAAAGGGGAAACACTGAGTTTACATTGCAATCTTGGTGGGACCGATTCGCTCTTTCAGTAAGACCGAAAAGTTACGAAAGGGAAACAGAGAGTTTGCAACCCCATCTCGGTGAGACCGAGATCCTTATCAGTAGAACCGAATTGCTAGGTTTTGGCAGTGGCTAATGACAAGTGAAACTCGGTGGCGCCGGATAGGAAGAATCGGTAGGACCGAGTTTGGCTTAGGGTTTAGTTCATATGTGGATATGGGAAAGTAGTTGAGGGTTTTGGAGCATATCACTAAGAACATAAAGCAAGAGGCTCATTAAGCAACACCTCATCCCTCCTTAATAGTATTGGCTTTTCCTAAAGACTCAATGTGATCTTGGATCACTAAAATATAAAATGAAGAGTCTTGAGCTTTTGAGCTTGAGCCAATCATTTGTCCTTAGCATTTTGAGGGTTCCACTTTCACATCCATGCCATGCCAATCATTGAGCTTTCCTAAAATAATCATCTTGGAATAGCATTAGCTCAATGAGCTATATGTTGTTATGAATTACCAAAACCACCTAGGGATAGTTGCACTTTCAATCTCCCCCCTTTTTGGTAATTGATGACAACATATAGATCAAAGCTTCGACAAATGATAATAAGCATGAAATATATCGTCGCTTTGAGAAGTATGTGATAAGAAAGAGCTCCCCCTAAATTTGTGCATATTTAAAATTTGCTTTGGACTGCAAATGCACAAAGAGTTAGAGTCATGGGTTACTCTTCCATGTCACATACATCTTGGTGGAGCGCTTAAAATGATAAGAATGAAATACATGCACTCATCACCAATAGTGAATGATCACACAAGATAGATAGGATAATAGCATTAAGAAAGCATTAAGTTTAGCTTATGATCAAACACATGATCATCAATGTCTCACAAATAATGACGTAGTATCTCAAGCACTCAAAAGCAAACAAGTTCGAAAAAAACACCAAATAAAGCAAGAGAGAAAAGCAACACTCTCTCTCTCGAAGCCTATGATCTATACATCTTCTCCCCCTTTGGAAACAAGTTACCAAAAAGTTCCTAGAAAATGCATAGCACTAGATCGACGCTCAGGCTTGATCTTCAGGTGGTGGTGGAGTCCGGATCACTCCAAGGACGAAGGCTTCGATAGGTGCTGAAGTAGTCGCTGGAGTTGGAGCTGAAGTAGATGCTGGAGCTGGTGGAACTGAGGTTGTGGATGGTGCTGAGGTGGTGGCTTTTGTGTCAGCAACTGGCACGGCAGATGACCTCGGGCCTCGTGGCACTCTGGCAAAGGCATGAGTGGTAGTCCTGCCTCTCCTCTCCTGCATGTCCTCCTAGAGCTGCTCCACTGCAGACTGAACTTCCGTTACCTTGACATCCAAGTCATAGAACTTCTGTTCCATGATTCTCTCTAGGCTCTACTGATTATGAGTGAGGGTGGCCAGACTTTGCTCAATCCTTAGCGTGGATGCAATTAAGTAACCAAGCTGCTCTTGTTTAGTCTTCAAGAAATACTCAGATGCCTCCTCTTGAGTAGGCATCTTGGCAGCTTTCTCCTTCCTCGCCTTCTCCTTCTTTGCATATGCTTGGGCAGATGATGGCTCATTCTCAGTCATCACAACTTCATTGTTCTCAAAATCTGGACGGATGGGCAAATGTTCCTTGTCCAATAAATATATTCCCGTGCCCATCTTGGAGTTGATGAGCTCCTGAATCTGAGGGGCATATCCGCAACTCCTCTTCTGATCTGCTGCAGTCCTCTTGATAGTTTCTACTATGAGGCTCATCACCTTGAACTTCTGAGGCACATCAAACACATGTAGCAAGTTGATAGCATGGCCTCTGATCATCTTGTGATCTCCAAACTTGGGCAGTAAGGTGTGCCTTAGTATCCAATTGATTGTAGGCAGTCCTGACAGAAGGTAATGTACTGAGCCAAACTTGAAGGTATCAAGTGCTTCATTTGGGATCTCCTTGTACATATTTGACATTGAGTTGTGGTCCATCTTCTTCTTGGCATATATGTCCATGTCATCATCATGCTCCTCTGGGGCATTAATCAACTTCGCCCATTCCTCAACAGTGGATTGGTACCTTGTACCCTCAGACATCCATGTGATCCTCCCATCTGGATAAAAGTGAGCTGTGGAGTAGAACTGCATGATGAGTTCCTCGTTCCACTTTGTGAGCTTCTGCCCAACAAAGTCAGCTGCTCCACAAGCTATGAAGCTGTCTTGCACTCCAGGATAGTGCTCCTCATTGTCCTTGATGTATGTCCAATCAACTCATCGCATATCACAGACAATGGGCTTCTTATCTAGCAGCACTGTCTCATAAAAATCCTGCTGCTCCTTGGTGTGAAACCTGTAGTCCACAACAGTCCTTCTCCTTGAAGCATATGGGTCTGCTTCTCTCCATTTCCTCAGCCCTAAATCTCTCCTGAGCTTCATGTCCTCAGCCACAGGATGAGCATCGTTGTGGTCTGGGATCTTGGGCTTTAGCTTTCTCAGGACATTCTCTTCCTCTTCTTCAGCAACAGTCTCAGGCACTGGGGCCTTGTTCTTCTCAGCTGCAGGAATGCTCCTTGTATTTCTCTTAGGCTTTGGCTTTGGAGCTGACTTGGCCTTGGAAGCAGCTCCCCCTGATTTCATGGCATATCCCATTAGCTTGGGTGCCTTGGGCGCTGGTGCAACTGCCTCTTCTTCTTCTTCCTCTTCCATGATGGAAGCTTTGCCAAGCACTCTAGCCACAGTCTTCTTCACCCTTTCCTTTCTTTTCTTGCTCTCAGCTGCAACTGGCTCTATGGGCTTCTCATTTGACATTCTGGCTTTTGACATGGGCTGCCTGCCTGCTGGCCTTTTGATTTTCAGGCCTGGCTTAGTGCCTTGAGCTGGCTCAACTCTCTTGGAAGTGGCCTCTTCCTCTGCCACATAGTCCTCATCTTCGGAATCTGAAGTCCTCTTCTTCGTTTGTCTCGTGGCAGCCTTTGGCAAATTGCTAGGAGTGCTCCTGCTGCCTTCATCAGATGAACTGGAGGGACTAGTGCCCTCACTCATCACCACTTGCTACTCTGACATATTTTGGCTATCACTTTGATCAGACATGCTGCAAACTGACTACTGACCCTGTGAATAGATTATAGAAGAGATAGAAAAGATGAGCATCACAAAATGCAGAGATTTTTGCAAAAGAATGATCCAAAAACTTAGTTTTAGTTTCCCACTGAAATCATCTCGGATTTACCGATTTTCAAACTCGGTGATACCGAAGCAGTTTTGGAACCTAAACTCGTGAACTCGGTAGGACCGAGTCACAGTTCGGTGGCACCGAGACTGCTAGGGTTTCACTGAGTTCAAAAATCGGTCACACCGATAAGTAATTCTCGGTCAGACCGAGTCTCACTTGTGCAATGGCATAAGCCAAATCGGTGGGACCGAGTTTTTCAACTCGGTGGGTCCGAGATGGTTTCGGCGGAAACCTAAACCTAGAATTTTTGAATCAAACCTAATCTATGAGTTCATTGACTGGATAGAAGTTCATCAAACGTGGCTAGAATCAATATGATCACAATGTGCTAGGAATTAGATTGGGAATAGCACAAAGATCAAGTCCATACCCTAGTTCGGCGGGGACTTGCTACGGCGGCAATGGCGGGGCAGAATTCCCGTTGACGGCGACGGAGACCAACGACTAGAGGCTGCTGGCGGCGAGAAGACGATCCGGAGACCACGAGGGCAGAGCAGGCTATCGCGCGGGCGAAGGGGTTCGGATAAATTTCCAAATTTTGCCCGTGACTATATATAGCCCGACCCTGTCGGTGTGACCGAGTGGAACGACTCGGTGGCTCTCTCCATGAATGAAGAGTGGGTGGAGGGGTATATATAGCCTCCACACAAAATCCAACCGTTACACAGTTTTCCAATCTCGGTGGGACCGAATCAATAAGCTCGGTCGGACCGAAAATGTAAACCTAGTGACCGTTAGTGATTTTCGGTGGGACTGACATGAAACTCGGTAGGACCGATATGGTTAGGGTTTGGGCATAACGTAATCTCCGTGAGACCGATTACACAAACTCGGTGAGACCGAATTTGGTAATTAGCTAACCAGAGAGTTGGTCAGGCAAACTCGGTGGGACCGATTTGCTCTTTCGGTGAGACCGAGTGGAACTCGGTGAGACCGAAAAGTTACAAAGGGGAAACACTGAGTTTACATTCCAATCTCGGTGGGACCGATTCGCTCTTTCGGTAAGACCGAAAAGTTACGAAAGGGAAATAGAGAGTTTGCAACCCCATCTCGGTGAGACCGAGATCCTTATCGGTAGAACCGAATTTCTAGGGTTTGGCAGTGGCTATTGACAAGTGAAACTCGGTGGCGCCGGATAGGAAGAATCGGTAGGACCGAGTTTGGCTTAGGGTTTAGGTCATATGTGGATATGGGAAAGTAGTTGAGGGTTTTGGAGCATATCACTAAGCACATAAAGCAAGAGGCTCATTAAGCAACACCTCATCCCTCCTTAATAGTATTGGCTTTTCCTAAAGACTCAATGCGATCTTGGATCACTAAAATATAAAATGAAGAGTCTTGAGCTTTTGAGCTTGAGCCAATCCTTTGTCCTTAGCATTTTGAGGGTTCCACTTTCACATCCATGCCATGCCAATCATTGAGCTTTCCTGAAATAATCATTTTGGAATAGCATTACCTCAATGAGCTATATGTTGTTATGAATTACCAAAACCACCTAGGGATAGTTGCACTTTCACGGTGGGAATAGTAGGGGGCGGTAAAGCCTCCACAGCAGCACAGCCGGCCACGGAGGCAGGAGCATGCGGCACGACCGGTGCTGCTTTGGGCGGCTGGAGCAAGAAGACCAGAGGTTGAAGAAGCAGTACGGCCGTTGGATGGACATCATATGGTCACTGGAGCTAGAATCGTTCATATTGACTAAGTTGACAAAGCCCTTCGTCCCCGTCAACTTAGTAGGCCCACAAGTCAGCCTCCCACCAAGGTGGGTCCCAGCTAGCCGGGAGAGTATTCATTATTTTGTGCATAATAAGGAGGCACTTCCGGTGGGTCCGAGCTGACAGCGGGGGGAACGTTTTTTTCGTGAAATACGATGGCCCGTCAGGTGGGTCCGAGCAGTCAGGGGGCAAACGTTTTTTTTCCGCAAAATACGGTGGCCTGTCCAGTGGGTCCCTGCTGTTAGTTGGAGGAATCATTATTTTCCACGTAATAAGGAGGAACTTACTTGCTACGGCCGTGGACCCGATGGAAGTCGTTCCTTGAGCACGTTGACCTCTCCGTGTTCCATTGCATGCATGCATCCATGGGTGTGGTGCGTCCCCACTGTCAGCCTCACACGTACAGTCATCTTCCGATGACTCTCGGTTGTTGACCACGTTGACCACACCGTGCCGAGCGCACCCAAACTGGAATGACCCGGAGATGGGGAAGACGGGGCAGTGGATTCGCAGATGGAGAGGAGTGGGAAACTTCACTGGTTTGGGTGCGCGGCAGCACAGCCGCGGTGCCGCCCACGGGATACAGGAGCAAGAACAGAGGTTGAAGAAGGAGCTTGGCTGTCGGATTAACATGCAACGGTCCAGCTGCTAGAATCATTTGTTGATTAAGTTGACAAATCAATGCGTACACGTCCGCTTAGTAGGCCCACAAGTCAGTCACCAAATCTGATGTGTCCAAGCTGTCAATGGGATGAACAAATTTTTTCAAAAAACAAGGAGCCACTTCCTTCCGTGCGAAGATACAGCCAGTGGGTCCCAGCTGTCAGGTGGAGGAAACATTTTTTTCAGCTTAATAAGGAGGAACTTTCCTTGCGTGCGACCATGGACCTCGTGGGTCCCAGCCGTCAGGCTCTCCATGTATAGTCCTCTTCCGATGACCCTCGTTTGTTGACCATGCCACACCGAACGCAGCGAGGCGGTGGACGACGGCGAGGCCCCGGACGGGAACGACTCGGAGATGGGAAAATGCGGCAGTGGAGTCGCAGATTGAGAGGAGGAGAAGGGTTATAACTGGTTCTGTTGTAGCGTGGGGCTGTAGTCTGTGGAGAATAACAGGAGGTGTCGAGGGGTGGAGGTATAGCCTGGCCGGCGGTGGGGTAGCGCTTCGCCGCGATTCATACTAAGCAGAGCCGCTAGCCGCCGGAGGCCAGACCAGGCGGTCCGGGCGACGCTGGAGGAAGAAGATGAGAGATTGAAGGTGCATGCCGGCCATTGGATATGAATCCAATGGTTGTGGATGACACAATCATTTGTTGACCAAGTTGACAACGCCCTGCGTAGGCCTCGACCTATTGGCCCACATGTCAGCCTGCAAAAATGTGGCATATATTTAACCCATGTTTTCTAGAATGTACAGTCCATTTGCTGGGCTGAGGGAACAAATAATTTCGCGTCAATCAGGCCCATTTATATTTTCTAAGAAATCCTAGCCCATTTGCACTTCCTTGAAATACACGTATTAGGTAGGCTCGTTATATATATAATGTTATGTTAGAAGGAGCAATTAATATCAAAGAATAAACCAAAGAGGCACATTATATATATATATAATTAATAAATTAGCGAGTTATTTCTCAAAATAAAAATGAGCGCGTTATTATTAAATTGGTCCTTAAAATCTTCGCAAGCTTTTGTACGCAATCACCAGGATTTTCCTTGCCTGTGAGTCAAAACAACCAGGATTTTCCTTGCCAACTTCCGTTAAACATTTACTTTTATAAGTTAATAACACGTGGGATGTTTTTATAATGTATATATAAGTCTCTATAAAATATATGATAATAGTAATAATATAAATATATATAATGTGGTTAGAAGGGAAAACATAAATTGGACACAGCATTACTTTTATAAGAGACCTGCGTTTTATACCCCACAATAGGCGTACTAACAAGTTCACACACAAATACAACAGAAAAGGTAAACATTCATATCAAACTCAGGTTCACAGGACACGTTCATATTCATAGCCAACATTCACTATCAACAACTCAAAAGATTCATATATACACAAGCTCAGCATATCTATGCATCCAAATGATTGATAGATCACACGACAATATTCATACATAATTCACAAAAAGATTCAGATATACACATGTTCAGTATGTTTATGCATCCAAATGATTGAGATCATAGCCAATATGATCCATGGACGAACTTTAATTACCTAGGGTATAGACTGGTAAATGGTGTTCAATCGGAGGTACTTCTTGCTAAAATTAGTTCTTGTACAAGTAAACTTTCGAGTACATAAGACGCAGCATAGACAATCTGAACTTTGCTTGTAGGTTTATCCTCAAATAGTGGCCTCGTGCCGAGGGAGGATTGAGCAACTTGGCCACTACTTTCATCCAACTAGTTTACTGGCTCATCTTGGTCCTGTATCTCGCCAAAATTCTACATTGCATACGAGAAAGGAGGCGGTTGAGAAAATAACCCACCCAAATTTTTTGTGCAGTTCAACTAAAATGGAGCATCCTTGGCGTGCAGACTGATTAAGTGCCAGATGAATATACGCGTCAACCAACTTGTCTGGAATCTTTAGACTCCATGCCATATAATTCGCTACCATATGTGCCGATAACCAAAAGGCACAATGTAACAACCCGGATGTGACTTTCCCAATTTGTACTCCAACTCTTGCCGTTTCCGGCGTTAAGTTATTTTTATTTTTCCCGGGTTCGAGTTTTGTCTCCGTGTGTGTTGTCGTTGTCATGCATCTCATATCATGTCATCATGTGCATTGCATTTGCATACGTGTTCATCTCATGCATTCGAGCATTTTCCCCGTTGTCCGTTTTGCATTCCGGCGCTCCGTTTTCCTCCGGTGGTCATTTCTAACTTTCTTTCGTGTGTGGGGATTAAAAATTTCCAGATTGGACCAAGACTTGCCAAGAGGCCTTGGTTTACTACCGGTAGACCACCTGTCAAGTTTCGTATCATTTGGATTTCGTTTGATACTCCAACGATTAACCGAGGGACCGAAAAGGCCTCGTGTGTGTTGCAGCCCAACACCCCTCCATTTTGGCCCAAAACCCACCAAAACCCTCTCCATCATCTAGAGCGTTCGATCACGATCGCGTGGCCGAAAACCGCACCTCATTTGGACTCTCCTAACTCCTCCTACCTATAAAAAGGCATCCCCTCCCGAAATTCCGGATCAAACCCTACCCTAACCTTCCCCTCACGCCGCCGGACGTTTCCCCTCCACCGGACGGACATGTCCGCCACCATCGCCGCCGCCACGTGGTGCCTCCTGGCTCGCTGAGGCACCGAGCCCCACATCGCCGCGCCGCCCGGGCCCGGGAAGCCCAAGGCCGGCCCCCGCGGCCCATCTCCCCCGCGCCGCGGCCCGAAGCCGTCCGC
>NC_041380.1:295322781-295332353 GCF_002162155.2 Triticum dicoccoides
CCCCGCTGCCTCCGCCGCGAGCTCCGCCGCCGCACCATCTCCGCCCCGCCGCCTCGGCTTCCGCAGCCGCCGCCCGCCTCCGCCGCGGCCGGCCAGCTCCCTCCTCCGGCCAGATCCGGTCGACGAGCGACCGGATCCGGCGAACCCAACCTCGCCGGCCGCCGTCTTCGTCTTCTCCAGCGAGCAGCGCCACCGCCTCGTTTTGCGTGCCCGGGTCAAACCCTAGATCCGGAGGTCGAAATTCTACTAAGTCCCCATGTTTTTTTTTCAGTTTCAAGTACCCATGTTCATCGTGCCGTAACTTTGCACCCGTAGCTCCATTTTTGGCATATAGCATATCAAAATGTTCATCTCAGAGAGTACATCATTTCATTCCATTGCATCATTTGCATTTGAGTTCATCTTGATGCCCGAAATGCTGTTAGAAGAGGGCTACTTGAGATAATTGTCAGATCTGCTACTCCTTTTGCATATTTGTCATTTTTGCCATGATTATTGTGTCCATGTTATGCCCATGAGCTCTACATCTGTTTTGTTAAGGGTTTTTTCCTTCTTTCCATAGGTGTAACCCATGTATTTTTGTGATGTGTGTGGTGACTAGCACAAGCTTGCCAAGTGAGGCACTTGGTAATTCTGTTTTCAGGGACTTAGCATTTCCACTAAGTCCTTGAGCTGTTTACATCATATGGTCATATGTTCATGTTGTTTCCTAGTGATTCGTGCCTCTTTTGAGGATGATCAGTAAGGATGTTTTGTTAATCTTGTAGTGCTCTATCCATCCATGTATTTGTTTGCAATTATGGAGCACCCTAGCTCGAGTCAATCGAGCTCTACTTTTGCTACTTCGTGAATCTGGGCAGATTATCTACTTGTTAGCGATTTTTTCCGATGATGTTGTAGTTGATCCGTGCCTGCTATGCTATTTTTCTTGCCATGTCTAGCTTGCATTTTGTGTATTCTTGATGGGGGTATGCTTAGCTTGTCTTGAATTGCTCCGTAGTGAGTGCATCGAGCTCGTAAACATGCCTACTTGATATCTGTTTTCAGCATGCTCCAGTTTTCACCAAGTCTGAAAACTGATTATGTTTTTGCCATGTTCACATGCTTGCAATTGCATTTTCTGATCCCTTTTGGCTCAAGGTCACTAAGGGACTTTTGTTAAGCTCTTTGAGTAGCTCCATGCCATGCCTTACTTTGCCATGTTCAGGTCTTGTAGCTTGTAGTTTTGTTGCTCCGAAGAGTGCTACCTGATCTGAAATTCCAGACAAGTGTTAATTTCACTAAGTCTGAAATCTGTTTGCCATATGCATTTTTGCCATGCTTGTTTGAACCTATTAATGGATGATTTGGCCGTAGCTCAGTGTTATACTTTTGTTAAGCATCTTGAGTGAATACCTGCCATGTATTTTGTTGTCATGTTTGGGTGTTGTAGCATGTTAATCTCATTGCTTTTAGATGGCTGCTTGCTGTAAATCGCAGACCGGTGTCATTTGTTTTGCTTGCCATTTCCAAACCGTAACTCCGATTCCGGTGATCTTTATATCGTTTTCAAGTGATTTCATCTCATATTTCCAGTGGTACACTTGGATTTCCAAGTTGAGGCTAGGTTCATGCTTTCCTTGTCACATCTTGCATATGCATCCTGCATCGCATCCCGCATAGCATATCATCTTTGCATCATGTTGTTTGAGATTTGCACGTGGTTGATTGTGTCTTTGTTGCTTGTTTGTCTTGTTTGGGTAGAGCCGGGAGACGAGTTCGCTAACGAGGAGCCCGTTGAGTTTGCTTTCGAGGATCCAGTCAACTCAGACAACTTTGGAGGCAAGATGATCATACCCTCGAAATCACTACTATCTTTGCTTTGCTAGATTGCTCGCTCTTTTGCTATGCCAATGCTACGATGCCTACCACTTGCTTTCAAGCCTCCCAAATTGCCATGCCAAACCTCTAACCCACCATGTCCTAGCAAACCGTTGATTGGCTATGTTACCGCTTTGCGCAGCCCCTCTTATAGCGTTGCTAGTTGCAGGTGAAGATTGGAGGTCGTTCCTTGTTGGAACATTTATTTACTTGTTGGGATATCATTATATTGCCATGTTATCTTAATGCATCTATATACTTGGTAAAGGTTGGAAGGCTCGGCCACTCGCCTAGTGTTTTGTTCCACTCTTGCCGCCCTAGTTTCCGTCATATCGGTGTTATGTTCCCGGATTTTTGCATTCCTCACGTGGTTGGGTTATAATGGGAACCCCTTGATAGTTCGTCTTGATTAAAGCTTTTCCAGCAATGCCCAACCTTGGTTTTACCATTTGTCACCTAGCCTATTTTTCCCTTGGGTTTCCGGAGCCCGAGGGTCATCTTATTTAAATCCCCCCCTGGGCCAGTGCTCCTCTGAGTGTTGGTCCGAACCGAGTAGACTGCGGGGCCACCTCAGGGCAACTTGAGGGTTGGTTTTACTTGTAGGATGTCTCATCAAAGTGTGCCCTGAGAACGAGATATGTGCAGCTCCTATCGGGATTTATCGGCACATTCGGGCGGTGTTGCTGGTCTTGTTTTAACCTGCCGAAGTGTCTTGAAGAACCGAGGTACCGAGTCTGATCGAAACGTCTCGGGAGGAGGTCTATTCCTTCATTGACCGTGAGAGCTTGTCATGGGCTAAGTTGGGACTCCCCTGCAGGGATTTGAAGTTTTGAAAGTCGTGCCCGCGGTTATGGGCAGATGGGAATTTGTTAATGTCCGGTTTTAGATAACTTAAACCTTAACTTAATTAAAATGAATCAACTGAGTGTGTTACCGTGATGGCCTCTTCTCGGCGGAGTCCGGGAAGTGGACACGGTGTTGGAGTAATGCTTGCGCAGGTTGTCCTTTAGTTTCTCGCTCGCGCTTTGCCTCCTCTTCTCGCTCTCTTTTGCGAACAGGTTAGCCACCATATATGCTAGTCGCTTGCTGCAGCTCCACTTATATTTACCTTGCCTTACCTTTAAGCTTAAATAGTCTTGATCACGAGGGTGCGAGATTGCTGAGTCCCTGTGGATCATAGAATACTATTACACCAGATGCAGGCCCTGATGATTCCGCACTAGGTGACGCGCTTGAGCTCAAGTGGGAGTTCGACGAGGACTCTCAATGATACTATGTTTCCTTTCCTGATGATCAGTAGTGGTGTCCAGTTGGGGGTGATCGGGACCGTGTCGCATGTTGGGTTATCTTTTATTTTGGCGCCATAGTCGGGCCATGAGTGTTTGGATGATGTAATGTTATTTATGTACCTTGATTGACGTGGCGAGTGTAAGCCAACTATGTTATCTCCCCTTTATTATTATATTACATGGGATGTGTAAAGATTACCTTACTTACAACATATGCCTTCAATGCGATTATGTCTCTAAGTCGTGCCTCGACACGTGGGAGCTATAGTCGCATCGAGGGTGTTACAAGTTGGTAATCAGAGCCTTCCCCGACCTTAGGAGCCCCATTGCTTGATCGTTTTTAGCGGCCGAGTTGTGTCTAGAAAAATGTTTTGAGTCATTTAGGAATTATATATCAGAGAGTTTAGGAATTCTTTTTACTTCCCAGTCTCCTCATCGCTCTGGTAAGGCATCCTGACGTAGAGTTTTGACTCTTCTCTTCTCAAATTTCACTAAAAAAATTTAGGATCACGCGGGTATCTTGGAATCGTTCCGATGGTTTTATGATGAGAACATTGTCTTGGTGCCTCCTGTCAGGGGTTTTGTGGAAGTGTCCCGGGGAGTTGAGATCTGAGGTGTTGTCATCATAATTTTATTTTGCAGTTCTGGAATACCTGAGTTTAGTACGCCGACATCGAAAATCTCTTTTATGCAGTTCGTTGGTGAGATAACCTCGACGCCACCCAGTACTGGGGCGGGAGTTCGGGAGTATCACCATAACTTGTATAACGGATCTTTTCGAAGGTTGAGGTAGAGGGTTTCCGAAGTTTTTTTCTTGGTTATGTGTTGAAGGATGGATACAGCTGGATGTAGGATTTTCTATAATTGGGTGAGATATTATGCTTCCCCTGTATCCCCAACACCTGATTGCATAACCGGAAAGGTTCGGGAGTTTCATAGGTGGGAATTCTCGTAGCTCTAGTTCTTCTTCCACGGATATTGGTTTGAGATTGGGATTTCTTACCGATTATTCATTCTTGATCCGTACCTTATTGATTTATTTCTCTACCTTAATTCTAAGTGGCTTCTCAATTTATGGATATGTGACCATTTCGAGAGGAATGCATTCGTTCATTTTGTTCGGATGTGAAGACTATATGTTGCAATTTTCATTCCGTTGGATTCAACTTCATTTATCTGTCTATGTGCTAACGGTGGTCAAACTCTTCAGGATGGCTCCCGCTAAGAGCACCTGTCAGAATCAGAATCAAGATCCGCCACCACCTCCACCTCCTCTGGAGGCATGGCAAGCTGTGATGGCCGCAACCAATGCAAACACACAGTTGATCATGCAAATTCTTCAAGAGCGCAATCAAGGCAACCAAGGGAATCAAGGCAATAATCAGAATCACTCTGCTACACTCAACCAGTTCCTTGCTAACGGGCCAAAGACTTTCAGCAATTGTGTTGAGGCAACCGATGCTGACGATTGGCTTGTGGATCTGTGCAAGCATTTCGAGTGCAGTAACATCAGGCCTGAGGACTTTGTAAAGTTCGCTTCCTTCCAACTCAAAGATCAAGCTGCAGAATGGTTCCAGCAGTACAAGGACTCCAGAGGTGGACGTGTTATCACTTGGGATGATTTTCGTCGAGATTTCCGAGCTCACCATATTCCTCAGAGCGTGGTTGAAAGCAAGCGTGAGGAATTCCGCAACCTGAAGCAAGGCTCTTTGTCTGTCTATGACTACAACAAGTTGTTTCAGAAGCTCGGCCGCTTTGCCAAGTAGGACGTACCTGATGAGAAGAGCATGATATACCAGTTCAGAGGTGGTCTCAGAGAAGAAATCCAGCTAGCTCTTGTCCTCTTTGAACCCTTGAGGTATGATGAGTTCTACAACATGACATTGAAGCAAGAGGCTGCTCAGTTGAGGTGTGATGCTTCCAAGAAGCGAGTCAGAGATGTTACTCCTTCTTCCTCTACTCAAGTGGCCAAGCAGTAGAAGTATTGGCTTCCTCCTCCTCCGTTCCGTCAGCTATATCAGTAGAAGAGCAAAGGTGGCAGTGGATCTTCCCACCCACCCAACCCTGGCTTTCAGAACAAGACTTTGTCTCAACCTCCAAGATCGAGTGCTCCGTATCACTGTCCGCTTTCAGAGGTCACGTGCAACAAGTGCCAACAGAAGGGTCACTATGCCAACAAGTGTTTCAATCAGAGGCGTCTTCCTCCTCCTCTTCCTGTCAGATCGGCAAGTACAGCTATGGTCAAGCATAACCCCATGCACGCCAAGGTCAACTTGATGAATGCAGCTCAGGCAGAGGACTCGTCAGATGTCATTATGGGTAACCTTCCTGTTAATGATATTCCTGCAAAAGTACTTTTTGATACTGGTGCATCGCGTTCTTTCTTGTCATGCCCGTTTGCATCGAAGCACAATGTTGATACTGAGATCATGCCCAAAGTCATGCAAGTTGTTTCTCCCAACAAGCTTTTGACTTCTAGTTTGGTTGCTCCCGATATCTCTATCACGTTGGGCGACTACAAGTTTCTCTCTTCTCCGGTGGTTCTTGGCAACTCAGATATTGATCTTATTCTCGGGATGGATTGGCTTTCTAAGCACAAGGCTCAGCTTGATTGTGCAGCCAGGCAGATTCAACTGACTCATTCGTCTGAGGATGTAATTGTCTTTGCCGCTCGTGATGATACCATCCGTCTGTTTTCTCTCAATGAGAAGGGTGAATTGGATGCTATCTCGCAAATTCCAGTCTTTTGCGAATATCAAGACGTCTTTCCAGAAGAGCTTCCAGGAATGCCTCCGCACCGGCCAGTTGAATTCGTTATTGATCTTGAGCCTGGCACAGAACCTGTGTGCAAGCGTCCTTACAAGCTTGGACCTGAAGAGTTGAAGGAGCTAAAGAAGCAACTCGATATTCAAGAGAAAATGGGTCTCATCCGGCCTAGTTCTTCTCCGTGGGGTTGTGGTGTTCTTTTTGTGAAGAAGAAGGATGGAATGGATCGACTTTGTGTTGATTACCGTCCATTGAACAAGAAGACCATCAAGAACAAATACCCACTCCCCAACATCAATGAGCTATTCGAACAACTCAAAGGTGCCCAAGTATTCTCCAAGCTTGATCTCCGTATGGGTTATCATCAGATTCGAATCCGTGAGCAAGATATTCCCGGCTTTCAGGACAAGCTATGGTTCATATGAATACACTGTCATGTCTTTTGGCCTCGTCAATGCTCCTCCGACTTTCTCTCGCATGATGAACTTCATCTTCAACACCTACACCAATGACTTCGTTTTGGTCTATCTCGACGACATTCTGGTTTTCTCGAAGAACAAGGAAGATCATGCCAAGCACTTGCGTTTGGTGCTTGCTAAGCTAAGGGAACATCAGTTCTATGCCAAGTTCTCCAAGTGTGAATTTTGGCTCGATGAGGTTCTTTATCTTGGTCATATCATCTCTACCAAGGGCATTGCCGTGAATCCTGAGAAGGTGTCTGCAATTGTGAATTGGGAACCTCCTCAGAACATGAAGCAACTCCGTAGCTTCCTCGGTCTCGCAAGCTACTGCCGAAGATTCGTTGAAAACTTTTCTAAGATCGCGAAGCCTCTCTCTAATCTTCTCCAGAAGCACGTCAAGTACGTTTGGTCTCCGGAGTGTGACATTGCTTTCAACACTTTGAAAGAGAAATTGATCACTGCTCCAGTTCTGACTCCGCCTGATGAATCCAAGCTGTACGAGGTCTTTTGTGATGCCTCTCTCCAAGGTCTTGGCGTAGTATTGATGCAAGAGAAGAAAGTTGTTTCTTATACCTCTCGCCAGTTGAAGCCCAATGAGAAGAACTACCCCACTCATGATCTCGAGTTGGCGGCAGTTGTGCATGCTCTTTTGACTTGGAGACATCTTCTATTGCGAAGAAAAGTGGACATTTTCACTAATCACAAGAGTCTCAAGTACATCTTCACTCAGCCTAATCTCAACCTCAGGCAAACTCGATGGGTCGAAATGATTCAAGAGTATAATCCGAGTATCGAGTATACTCCAGGCAAGGCCAATGTGATTGCTGATGCATTGAGCAGAAAGGCTTACTGCAACAGTCTGATTCTCAAGCCTTATCAACCCGAGCTTTGTGAAGCTTTCCGCAAACTTAATCTGCAAGTTGTTCCTCAAGGTTTCCTCACCAACCTCCAAGTCTCTCCTACCTTAGAAGACCAGATTCGCCAAGCCCAGCTTCTTGATGCTATGGTGAAAAAGGTGAAGATTGGGATTGCCAAGAGTCAACCCAAGTACAAGTGCTACCACCTTGATGACAAGGATACTCTCTTCTTCGAGGATCGTATTGTTGTACCCAAAGGTGACCTCCGTAAAGTGATCATGAATGAGGCTCACAATTCTCTCCTCTCCATCCACCCTGGGAGTACGAAGATGTATCAGGACCTCAAGCAGGCTTATTGGTGGACTCGAATGAAGCGCGAGATTGCTCAATTCGTGAATGAGTGTGATGTCTGCAGAAGAGTGAAGGCAGAACACCAAAGGCCAGCTGGTCTCCTCTAACCTCTTGCCATTCCAGAATGGAAGTTTGACCACATCGAAATGGACTTCGTGACTGGGTTTCCAAAGTCCAAGCGTGGCAATGATGCTATATTCGTTGTCATTGACAAACTCACCAAAGTGGCTCACTTTCTGCCTATTCAAGAGTCGATCACTGCAGCTCAATTGGCGGAACTCTATACCTCTCGGATTGTCTCTCTCCACGTTATCCCACAAGTGATCTCTTCAGACCGTGGCCACATCTTTACCTCCAAGTTTTGGGATTCTTTTCAGAAGGCCATGGGCACCAACATCCGCTTCAGCACAGCTTTCCATCCTCAAACTAGCGGTCAAGTCGAGCGTGTCAACCAGATTCTTGAAGATATGCTCAGGGCTTGTGTGATCTCCTTCAGTATGAAGCGGGAGGATTGTCTTCCTTATGCTGAATTCTCCTATAACAACAGTTTTCAAGCAAGTTCGGGCAAGGCCCCATTTGAAATTCTGTATGGCAGGAAGTGCCGTACCCCTCTCAACTGGTCTGAAACCGGTGAACGTCAACTTTTGGGTAATGACTTAATCACAGAGGCATAGGAAATGTGCAAAGTCATTCGAGATAACCTCAAAGCAGCCCAATCCCGCCAGAAGAGCTACTATGATAGTAAGCACCGTGATTTGGCTTTCGAGATCGGAGATCATGTTTACCTCCGCGTCTCTCCTATGAAAGGTACTCGTCGCTTCGGTATCAAAGGGAAGCTTACCCCTAGATACGTGGGACCTTTCAAGATTGTCAGCAAGAGAGGCGATCTCGCCTATCAACTCGAGCTTCCTTCAAACTTTGCAAATGTTCATGATGTGTTCCATGTCTCTCAGCTCCGAAAGTGCTTCAAGACTCCTGATCGGACTGTCAACTTCGAGGACATTGAACTCCAAGAAGATCTCTCTTATCGTGAGCACCCAGTGGCTATTCTTGAAGACTCGCAATAAGTCAATCAAATTCCTCAAAGTCAAGTGGTCACACCATTCCGACCATGAAGCTACCTGGGAACGCGAGGATCACCTCTGTTCTGAGTACCCGGCGTTCTTTCAGTCCTAGATCTCGGGACGAGATCCTTTCATAGTGGTGGAGTGTTGTAACACCCCGGATGTGACTTTCCCAATTTGTACTCCAACTCTTCCCGTTTCCGGCGTTAAGTTATTTTATTTTTCTCGGGTTTGGGTTTTTGTCTTCGTGTGTGTTGTCGTTGTCATGCATCTCATATCATGTCATCATGTGCATTGCATTTGCATACGTGTTCATCTCATGCATTCGAGCATTTTCCCCGTTGTCCGTTTTGCATTCCGGCGCTCCATTTTCCTCTGGTGGTCATTTCTAGCTTTCTTTCGTGTGTGGGGATTAAACATTTCCGGATTGGACCGAGACTTGCCAAGCGGCCTTGGTTTACTACCGGTAGACCGCCTGTCAAGTTTCGTATCATTTGGACTTCGTTTGATACTCCAACGGTTAACCGAGGGACCGAAAAGGCCTCGTGTGTGTTGCAGCCCAAAATCCATCCATTTTGGCCCAAAACCCACCAAAACCCTCTCCATCATCTAGAGCGTTCGATCATGATCGCGTGGCCGAAAACCGCACCTCATTTGGACTCTCCTAACTCCTCCTACCTATAAAAAGGCATCCCCTCCCGAAATTCCGGATCAAACCCTACCCTAACCTTCCCCTCGCGCCGCCGGACGTTTCCCCTCCATCGGACGGACATGTCCGCCACCATCGCCGCCGCCACATGGCGCCTCCTGGCTCGTTGAGGCGCCGAGCCCCACATCGCCGCGCCGCCCGGGCCCGGGAAGCCCAAGGCCGGCCCCCGCGGCCCATCTCCCCCGCGCCGCGGCCCGAAGCCATCCACCGCCCGC
>NC_041380.1:295332598-295364024 GCF_002162155.2 Triticum dicoccoides
CCACCGCCGCACCATCTCCGCCTCGCCGCCTCGGCTTCCGCCTCGCCTCGGCTTCCGCCTCGCCTCGGCTTCCGCAGCCGCCGCCCGCCTCAGCCGCGGCCGGCCAGCTCCCTCCTCCGGCCAGATCCGATCGAGTAGCGACCGGATCCGGCGAACCCAACCTCGCCGGCCGCCGTCTTTGTCTTCTCCGGCGAGCAGCGCCACCGCCTTGTTTTGCATGCCCGGGTCAAATCCTAGATCCGGAGGTCGAAATTCTACTAAGTCCCCGTGTTTTTTTTTAGTTTCAAGTACCCACGTTCATCGTGCCGTAACTTTGCATCCGTAGCTCCGTTTTTGGCATATAGCATATCAAAATTTTCATCTCAGAGATTACAACATTTCAGTTCATTGCATCATTTGCATTTGAGTTCATATTGACGCCTGAAATGCTGTTAGAAGAGGGCTACTTGAGATAATTGTCGGATCTGCTACTCCTTTTGCATATTTGTCATTTTTGCCATGATTATTGTGTGCATGTTATGCCCATGAGCTCTACATATGTTTTGTTAAGGGTTTTGCCATCTTTCCATAGGTGCAACCCATGTATTTTTGTGATGTGTGTGGTGACTAGCACAAGCTTGCCAAGTGAGGCACTTGGTAATTCTGTTTTCAGGGACTTAGCATTTCCACTAAGTCCTTGAGCTGTTTATCTCATATGGTCATATGTTCATGTTGTTTCCTAGTGATCCGTGCCTCTTTTGAGGATGATCAGTAAGTATGTTTTGTTAATATTGTAGTGCTCTATCCATCCATGTCTTTGTTTGCAATTATGGAGCACCCTAGCTCGAGTCAATGGAGCTCTACTTTTGCTACTTCTGAATCTGGGCAGATTGTCTACTTGTTAGCGATTTTGCCGATGATGTTGTAGTTGATCCGTGCATGCTATGCTATTGTTCTTGCCATGTATAGATTGAATTTTGTGTATTCTTGATGGGGGTATGCTTATATTGTCTTGAATTGCTCCGTAGTGAGTGCATCGAGCTCGTAAATATGCCTACTTGATATCTGTTTTTAGCATGCTGCAGTTTTCACTAAGTCTGAAAACTGATTATGTTTTTGCCATGTTCACATGCTTGCAATTGCATTTTCTGATCCCTTTTGGCTCAAGGTCACTAAGGGACTTTTGTTAAGCTCTTTGAGTAGCTCCATGCCATGCCTTACTTTTCCATGTTCAGCTCTTGTAGCATGTAGTTTTGTTGCTCCGAAGAGTGCTACCTGATCTGAAATTCCAGACAAGTGTTAATTTCACTAAGTCTGAAATCTGTTTGCCATATGCATTTTTGCCATGCTTGTTTGAACCTGTTAATGGATGATTTGGCCGTAGCTCAGTGCTATACTTTTGTTAAGCATCTTGAGTGCATCCCTTCCATGTATTTTGTTGTCATGTTTGGGTGGTGTAGCATGTTAATCTCATTGCATTTAGATGGCTACTTGCTATAAATCGCAGACCGGTGTCATATTTGTTTTGCTTGCCATTTCCAAACCGTAACTCCAATTCCGGTGATCTTTATATCGTTTTCAAGCGATTTCATCTCATCTTTCCAGTGGCACACTTGGATTTCCATGTTGACGCCAGGTTCATGCTTTCCTTGTCACATGTTGCATATGCATCCCGCATCGCATCCCGCATAGCATATCATCTTTGCATCATGTTGTTTGAGCTTTGCACGTGGTTGATTGTGTCCTTGTTGCTTGTTTTTCTTGTTTGGGTAGAGCCGGGAGACGAGTTCGCTAACTAGGAGCCCGTTGAGTTTGCTTTCGAGGATCCAGTCAACTCTAACAACTTTGCAGGCAAGATGATCATACCCTCGAAATCACTACTATCTTTGCTTTGCTAGATTGCTCGCTCTTTTGCTATGCCAATGCTACGATGCCTACCACTTGCTTTCAAGCCTCCCAAATTGCCATGCCAAACCTCTAACCCACCATGTCCTAGCAAACCATTGATTGGCTATGTTACCGCTTTGCTCAGCCCCTCTTATAGCGTTGCTAGTTGCAGGTGAAGATTGGAGGCCGTTCCTTGTTGGAACATTTATTTACTTGTTGGGATATCATTATATTGCCATGTTATCTTAATGCATCTATATACTTGGTAAAGGGTGGAAGTCTCGGCCTCTCGCCTAGTGTTTTGTTCCACTCTTGCCGCCCTAGTTTCCGTCATATCGGTGTTATGTTCCCAGATTTTTGCATTCCTCACGCAGTTGGGTTATAATGGGAACCCCTTGATAGTTCGTCTTGATTAAAGCTTTTCCAGCAATGCCCAACCTTGGTTTTACCATTTGTCACCTAGCCTATTTTTCCCTTGGGTTTCCGGAGCCCGAGGGTCATCTTATTTAAATCCCCCCTGGGCCAGTGCTCCTCTGAGTGTTGGTCCGAACCGAGTAGACTGCGGGGCCACCTCAGGGCAACTTGAGGGTTGGTTTTACTCGTAGGATGTCTCATCTAAGTGTGCCCTGAGAATGAGATATGTGCAGCTCCTATCGGGATTTATCGGCACATTCGGGCGGTGTTGCTGGTCTTGTTTTAACCTGTCGAAGTGTCTTGAAGAACCGAGGTACCGAGTCTGATCGGAACGTCTCGGGAGGAGGTCTATTCCTTCATTGACCGTGAGAGCTTGTCATGGGCTAAGTTCGGACTCCCCTGTAGGGATTTGAAGTTTTGAAAGACGTGCCCGCGGTTATGGGCAGATGGGAATTTGTTAATGTCCGGTTTTAGATAACTTAAACCTTAACTTAATTAAAATGAATCAACTGAGTGTGTTACCGTGATGGCCTCTTCTCGGCGGAGACCGGGAAGTGGACACGGTGTTGGAGTAATGCTTGCGCAGGTTGTCCTTTAGTTTCTCGCTCGCGCTTTGCCTCCTCTTCTCGCTCTCTTTTGCGAACAGGTTAGCCACCATATATGCTAGTCGCTTGCTGCAGCTCCACTTATATTTACCTTGCCTTACCTTTAAGCTTAAATAGTCTTGATCGCGAGGGTGCGAGATTGCTGAGTCCCTGTGGCTCATAGACTACTATTACACCAGATGCAGGCCCTGATGATTCCGCTCCAGGTGACGCGCTTGAGCTCAAGTGGGAGTTCGACGAGGACTCTCAATGATACTATGTTTCCTTTCCTGATGATCAGTAGTGGTGCCTAGTTGGGGGTGATCGGGACCGTGTCGCATGTTGGGTTATCTTTTATTTTGCTGCCGTAGTCGGGCCATGAGTGTTTGGATGATGTAATGTTATTTATGTACCTTGATTGACGTGGCGAGTGTAAGCCAACTGTGTTATCTCCCCTTTATTATTATATTACATGGGATGTGTAAATATTACCTTACTTGCGACATATGCCTTCAATGCGATTATGTCTCTAAGTCGTGCCTCGACACGTGGGAGCTATAGTCGCATCGAGGGTGTTACACACAAGTTGGGACCAAAGACTGGACTGTGTATTTCTGGGCTATGCACCAAGCAATATTTTTGGCGTTCACTCTCCTAATACTTGGAGTTTGACAATTGGTTGACGCCGGTTGATACTCGAATGAATATAGGCACTTCTTGTCAACATCAATGCTTGTCTGAGTGAACTTTGGAGTACATAGCAGCAGCATAAGTACCTGTCCATCTGATCATTTTGTGCAGTTCTACTCAAATCACCTGATGTAATGATTTTCCTACGAGTTCAGGCTCCAAATTACTCCTTTATGAAATCGGCAAACAGTAGCACAATACTATATTACCAATACATATGACAGGCACAATAATCAGGATAAAGACAAGTACCAACCTGTGTGAGGTAGCATATCAATTACTATTTCCTTTGACTGGAAGCTGAGATAAGCCAAGCGACTGACAGCAAAGAAGAAAGCAAGCGGAGATTAGCGACTGACAGGAAAGGATGGAAGCTGTCGAGGCAATGAAGCACCCAAAGTTTCTGTGCAGTTCCACCAAAATCGAGCATCCCTGTTGGCACATATATTGAGAGAGTGAGATTACTGTAATAGTGGGACTAGTTGATGAAACATACACTAACAAATAGAAGCACCCTCATTATCTTAATGGGTAAAGTTAGCAACATAGTAGTCTTGCTTAATCAGTTCCAATTAGCTCAACTCAACACTCAAAGCATTGCCATTTATCATAGGTTACAAAACTTTAACGTGCAAAGATAAAGGAGTTTCTCTTGACAGTAGCACGATACAAATAGAGATGACAACAAACTAATATGGATGAAGGCCTTAGGCCCATACCAACCTGAGAAAAAAAGCTTATTCATGTAATCCCGTAAAAGATGATAAAGCACTCACTAGAATCACACAATAGTATATATTTTTGTGCACTTCAAATGTATGGTTGAAATCACTCTTGTTTACCAGTGCTGAGATTATATCGAAATATTATCAAGAACTTCCAGCAGAGTTAAAGCACTGGTTGGGATACAGTTCATTGTATTGTCTTGTGTAGTTCCACTAAAATGTATGATTGGCACAACATGATCCCTGTTTTGCACAAGTAGGAACAAGGTGAAACCTTCATTAGCTTAGTGAGAAAGGATAGGAAGACATTAGCATATTACTCAAATAGTAGCATCAAATTCATGATGGACAATATGCAAAACATTGCCTCATTGAACCAATGGCAATAAATTGACATGCAAAACAATAGCACTATTATGTCATGACACTAATAATATTCCCTCCCTGCTCCACCACATGATTCACCTCCATAGACAAATATACACACGTACATGATTCAGCATAGGGTCCTACTAAAGATTTGTTTAACTCCAATAGGGAAATTAGGCAGTAATAAATTAGTGGTACTTAAGTACTCCTAATTAATTAAGTGAGACAACAGAAGTGGAAGGGCTCCCTAGAGGATCGTCTCACATGTAATGTAGTCATTGCAGGAGCCCTTGAATGGCCTCGACTGAGGCCTCTGGCTTCAGCAAGATTGCCTTGGCACTGTTCATTCTTCTTCTTCCTCCTCTTCATGCTCTGTTTCTCTTTCTCCTCACCAGTTGGTGAAACCAAGTACATGATTGGCCTTCTAATTCAGAATTGGTTTTGTCAGTGAGGGAGTACAAGTGTACTAGTAAAAAACAACATTATTTTCTCATGGCAGTCGGAAAATAGAGATGAACACATGCATTAAATATCATTCTTACCTAAAGGAAGGTTATGTCGCCAATATGGATGATGAGGATTGGAACACAGATCTCCCTTTGTGCAGTTCCACCAAAATGAACCAACTGTTCCATTCTGACATTCCAGTTAAACAGCACAAAAGTCACTTATTTTAAGAAGAGTTTTGTGCAGTGCACCAAAAGGTCACAACAGCAACCAGGTGAATTGGATATCCCTATTTGCACAAAAAGGCATGGAGGAAACAGCGGGGGTCTCAAACAATTACAGGCAAAAACATTTGGCTAAACTTGTCATGGCTTATGTGACACTCCAAAAATTTTTTATTTGGTTTTTATCAAAAACTTTGTGGTTTTGAGGAGAGACCTTTTTAAAATTTTTCTTTTTCAGAAAAACCTTCCTCTTAAAAACCTCCTTTTGCCTTGGCAAGGATTTTATTTCTTTCAAACTTTGGTGGTTGATCTTTTGCAAACTTCTTCTCTGTTAGTTCCCTCTAAAATTTTTTTTTTTGGGAGTTTTAATTTGTTTTATTTTTAAGTGAAGCTCTATGAAAATTTGGGATTTTCTTATCTTTGAAGCCACCCTTGGCTTTGTATTTTTGCCCATGAGATAAAACCCCTCCAAAACCTCCCCTCCCCCTTGTGATCAACCTAAGTTTTCTGTCCCAACTAATCCAAACTGGTTTTGGATTTTATTCTAATTATTTTTTTCCCTCAAATCAATTCTGAAAATTATTTGGAGCCTGAGGGATTTTCAAAGCAAGTACACTTTTTCATTTGAGTTTTGACCTCAAACCAATTCTCCTAGATTGTCCTTTGAACCCACAACCCAGAACCATCTTGATCCACTCCTCCTCTTTTCAAATTTTTCAAAATACAGTCTCTGCAAGTTTGGACCAGATTTGCCAAATTTGGTGAAATTCATATCCACACTGCTCCAAAAATTCCACCAAAAATCATGCAGCCTACTTGAGCAAGGAGAAGCCACTCCACCAAAAATCAGCTCAAGGAAAAATCACCAGAGGCCAATTTCATTCGGTCGAACACCTTGTGGGCACTGTTACTGTTCAAAGTTCAGAAAATTCAGTTTCAGTGTCATCTTCCGTCCGTCAGTTTCAGTCACGCGGCCACAGTGCCCTTGGCACGTTCCTCGCCACCTCTTCCTCTTGTCCGAAGCTTCACACGCGTGCGTGGAGCCTTCCTGGCGTCGGTAGCGCGCTGGCCCGCCCTCGCCGGCGTCTTCTGCGGCGTCGGGACCTCCCGTGGCGGCCGACAGGAGGCACACCACGGCAGAACGCCGTTCCGCGCCGCCCATTGCTCCCTGGCTCTCCGCGTGGCCTCATGCACGCCAGCGCACGCCCGTAGCACAGCCACCGTGGCCGGCAAGCACGGAACGCGCTCTCCGCCGCCGACGGGCCCGCGCCATCCCCGTTCCATCGAGCTCGCCCTTAACACCCAAACCCCGGCCAGTTTAACACCAAAACGGACCCATTGAACCTCCGTGATGACGCTCGACCCCCTAACCACCCCGACCGAGCACTGCGCCACCGTAATCACTCGCCGGTGATCCTCGTTCACGGCAACCGCCTCGGACCGCCTATATAAAGGGGTCCCGAGCTCACTCTCGTGCACGCAGCACCTCCACTACTCACCAACACCCCGCTAGGCCACTAGGGGGACCTCGAGGAGGTCTCCTCCCCCAGCTCCGGCCGCCTCGCCCCGCCTCGGCCTCCAGCCCGATTCGTTCTGGTGAGGCCATCTCCGGCGCTCAAACTCCGTTCGTTACCCTCTCTAGCTGCCAGGAGCATAACCCCCTCTTCAATTTAACCTTTGCAACCCTCTCCGACGAGCCCCTCGACCACCCGAGCCGCCGTCCGCCGGAGCAAAGCTCGCCGTCGACGTGGTGCTCGCCGACCGACTCCACCACCATGAACTGACGCGGAAGGGTGCCCTGAGCACAGAGGTACTCTCCGATCTCTCTGCCTCGCCGTGCATCGCCGCCGGCGACCACCGCGGCTCTCGGGCGCCGGCGAACTCTGCCGCCCCGTTTGAACATTTGAACCTGACGGGTGGGACCCCACCGTCAGCCTCTCTGCTCTCTCTTTCGAATCGTTTTCTGGAAGCGCCTTCGGGCAGAATGCGTTTTCTCTTTGGGCTGGCGTAGTCGCTACCGAAGCGTTTTCTGTTTTTATAAACTAGCCCCTGGAAATCTTCTGTTTCATTACAGATAAGTCCCTGGACAAAAACCCTTATAACTTTTAATCAGAAAAGTATTTTTGATTGATTCTTTTTCTGTTCTCTTTAAAATTCTGTCTAGTTTTTTATCAGATTTATTTGAAAAATATTTGGTTTACCTTCTGTGCACTCCTTGGTATTTACGTTAGCGCATATATTTTCTTTAAACCGTAGATACCGAAGGAGGTGACGGAGCCGCGAACTTCACCGAGCAAGGCTGCGACTACTCTGAACCAGGCAAGCATGTTTGAATTTTTGATATGATGAGTGTCTTGGCATGTTTTGCATTTAGTTAGTTTCATGGCATGTTGGTGAGCATACCGATGAACGTTATTTTATGTGATAATGAGGTAAGTGAGTTCGATGATCCATACGTGGATGAATGTGAATATGAATGGCCATGTGTTGGCATGAGGATGGGTACGATGGCAGTGTTGTAGCATGCCAGTCTTACGCCAGACTATGTGACTTCAGTGTCAAACCATATCGGTCCAGTACCTATCATTTCCTTCCTTGTACTACCACATGTTTTCCGCAAGGAATATGGTTTAGTAAGTTGCAAACCGCTTTCATGGTACACACCAAAGAGGAGAGGCCGTGATGATGGTTCCATGGCCCTGGATTAAAGCCAGTCATCCGGTCAGGGGGCATGGGTGTTTCCGGTTGGGACCGAGAGGGGGGCACCCCTTAGAGCGCGCGTATATAAATTTGATCCCATGCTATTCCAGATTGTGATCTCCCCGTCTCAAAAGTTTTTCTTGGACGATGACTAGGGTGATTCCTAGCATCGAGAGGTAGGATGGGTGTGTACCGGTTAGTTGTGTTTTCTTCCGAAATACCGTAAACGGAACTAGTCCTTCGTGACTACGGAAATCCGTTGGCTGTGGGAAAAATTTTGTACAAACTCTGCAGAGTCATATATTCCTCCAAATCATCTATTCCATGTCAAGTTTCGTTCCATCTTATCCTAATCAATTGTCAGCTTTGATGACAGAGACTCCGGTGAATCGCATGAGTGCTAAGTCGGGTTGAATGATTATCCCTGTGGATGGACTAACCCGTTTATTCTCATGGATTGTATGTTTATTATGAGTATTATTTACCGGTGAATTTAAAGCCCTTTCTGCGATGTCGCTCAGACGTCTGACTGTGGCATTTCTTTTAAAGCCCTTTCTGCGATGTCGCTCAGACGTCCGACTGTGGCATTTCTTTTAAAGCCCTTTCTGCGATGTCGCTCAGACGCCCGACTGTGGCATTTCTTTTAAAGCCCTTTCTGCGATGTCGCTCAGACGTCCGACCGTGGCATTTCTTTTAAAGCCCTTTATGTGGCGTTGTTCAGACGCCCGACTATGGTATTTCTTTTAAAGCCCTTTATGTGGTGTCGCTAAGATGCCCGACTGTGGCATCATTTACTTATTTTTATTTGTTCACCTTTCGTGGCGTCGCTTCAGACACCCGATCGGTCCTTATTTATGCTCTGTGGGATTTCAGGCGGACTACCGCCGTTTCCCGTTTTACTTACCCGTTATGCCAATTTTATTTATTGTGCATTAAGGAATTAATCATGTTGCATCCATGCACGCATTTGTTATATCTTACGTCCGAACTGTCTTGCGAGTACTTTCAAAGTACTCACTGGCTTGTTGATTTGGCCAGATGCTGACGAAGGCGATCTCATGGATGAAGAGTTCGATAGCGAGTTCGACACTTAGAGGAGTCCCAGTCAGTCTCGTGTGACCCTGGATTTGGTCACTGTTTTATATCCGCTTCCGCTACCAAATAAATTTATCGAGCCTCACCTCGACGTTCGATGAAATGATATTCTTAGAGTCTTGTATTTCCCTTCCCGCTGTGTTTTTCCACCACCAACCTATCCATGAGTCAGTAGTATGTCTCCACACCACTGTGTCCTGTGCGCCATTATGTATGATTATTGGCGCGCTTGTAATAATTTGGTTGAGCGACCGCAGTTCAACCCTGTAATATATTTTATGCTACTGGCTTATTGTATCAAGAAATTGTCTACCAGTGAGGAGGATTTCTCTCATACTGGACTCAAAAGACTGGTTTATCAATAAATATTTTTATTGGAAAACCGGTCGTGACAAGCTTGGTATCAGAGCCAGGCTGACTGTAGGAAGCCACTAGGTGCGATCGCTAATTAGTTATCAGCATGACAGAGCTATTTTATGTTTTTGCAATTGTAGTCATTTTCTGTCAGTCAGTATAAATTTATGATCTGACCCTGCAGAATTTTTGCCTACTTTTGTAGATGGCCGACAACAGTTGCGAGTCTCAGACCTTCGCCAACGTGCCCGATGGGTTCGTCAAGCTTCTTTCTTTCATCGTTCAGGTCGCGATGGGGCCATCCGTGCGCCCAGTCTTCACACTCTGCCAGCACCGAGTCAACGACAGTCTAACCATGCACCAGGCCGCGGTGCAGTTCAGGGGAGGGCGTGGTGAGTTACGCCGCTTCCGGTTCGTGGGAAGAGCCATGCCTACGGAGAGGCATGCTATGCAGATGGCAGCCCGCGAGGCGATAGCTCGTCTCAGGGATGTCCTTCCCGTGATGAAGACTCGTCGTTACCGTTATCTTCCGTGCCATGTGCCTTACACCTGTCACTACGCATACTCCTGCCCCAGAGGAGAACGAGACGAGGCTTTTGAGATGCTCATTGAGTATCTCCGGGCCCTGGAGGCAGCCTTCGACAACCTTGTGGACGACTTCGTAGCTACCCGCATGGACTCAGTCCATGGCTGTGCTGCCAACAGGAGGGAGCTCCTACCCATCGCTCCGCCACCGACTTTTGTCTCGTCATCAGCATCTTTTACGTCTACTCGTCGCCTGCCTTCTACCGAAGAATTTAACCAAGTCATTGCACCCACTCCAGCGCGCACTACACCAACCTTCGCGCCCACTCCCGTACGTGTTGCTCCGCCCCTGGCAACCGCTCCGTCCGCTCTGCGCAACACTACACGTATGCAGCCCATTAGCGAGGAGGAAGTCGAGTCCCCAACCTCGCTACGCCTCGCCCTCGGCAGGGCAAAGGAGGTCGTCAACATCTCTGCCTGAGTACGCTTAGCTGCCATGTATTGTACCACTTTGTAAGATATGTGCATAGGTTGTGAGAAGTAGCCTGTTTGCGCATCATGTAGGATCTGGAGAAGTGCACTAGCCTTAATAACATGTCAGGATTATGTATGCATATCCTGAGTGATGTACTGTATGATTACCGCCCGCGTGTAAGATATGTAATGAGCAGTCCTTCTCCGTGCGCAAGTTGATTTGTTTTTCTTAAGTAAGCTTGGGTATTTAATTATATCTGCCAGCTTTATGCATTTATGGTTTTATTTTTGCGACTCTTTCCGCTTTTCTTAAGAGTTTTACAAAAATATTTTTTCCCAGAGTGAAAAATGTCTCGTCCTTGGACACGTTCCATGCCAACTCCACCAGAGGAAATTCATGATACTCAACCCAACAATGAGTTCACTCAGGGACAGTCAAGCCAACAAGGTAGTGAATCGGCACTTTCACAAATGTGCCGCCTTTATGAACAGAGTCAGCAACAACATCGCGAGATGATGAACCAAGTCATCAACATGGGGAATCATCATGGACAGTATCAGCAACATTCCAAGTTATCTGAGCTACAGAAGACACGTCCTCAAACATTTTCTCACACTGACAAGCCTCTTGAAGCCGAGGACTGGCTTCGAGATATGGAGAGGAAATTAATTATTGCAAAGTGTTCAGATCTCGAGAAAGTACTATATGCTCCACACTATCTCACAGGAGCAGCCGCATCGTGGTGGGAGAATTTTTTGCACATGCATCCCAACGAAAATGACATAACCTGGGATGATTTCAAGGAAGGTTTCCGTGGTGCACATATTCCTAAGAGTATTATGAAAATCAAGAAGAGAGAATTCGATGACCTCAAACAAAGGAACATGACAGTGTCAGATTACAACAGTCAATTTACCCTATTATCCCGCTACGCCAATGAGGAGTGTATGACTGAAATCAAGAAGATGGAGAAATTCCTTGACGGTCTGGCGCCCGCGCTTAAATGCCAACTGGTCGTGCACACTTTTCCTGATTTTAAAACGCTGGTGGACAAGGCCATTACTCTGGAAAATGAGAGACGCAGTCTGGAAGATATCCGCAAGCGAAAAAGGGACCAGACTAATCACACTCGCAATCACCGAAGCAAGATAGATTTTAAAAAGGGTGGGACACCCAAATTCTCATCCAATGTCTCACGCCCAATCAAGAATTTTCATGCAAGGGACAAGGAATTCACCTATCGCCCCGGCGTTACTTGTTACGCTTGTGGAGAAGAAGGGCATTATGCCAAACAGTGCCCCAAGCCAAGGAACTCAACCCCAAAGCCGAACAACGGCGGCAATAATTCAGCGCCCAAGCGAAACAATTTCAATCCCAACAATAACCACAGGAAGGGTCATCTGAACCACGTAACCAAAGAGGAGGCACAAAATGCTCCGGATATCGTACTCGGTACGTTTCCTGTCAACAGAAAACCTGCAATGGTTTTGTTTGATTCTGGAGCTTCTCACTCTTTCATCTCGAAAAGTTTTGCTTTGCAAAATAATTTTTCGATGCTTCCTTTGGAGAAATCCATAATAATCAAGCCCCCCGGGATTCAGCAAGTTTCTCAGAATTACTGTCAGAATGTGGTCATTGAGTTTGAAGGATTGGAGTTTTACGCAAATCTTATTGTATTGGAAAATAAAGGACTGATGTCATCCTAGGGATGGATTGGCTAACCACCAATAAAGGTTTTATCGACTGTTTCAACAGGACCGTGATTCTCACACACCACCAAGGGAAGACAATAAGAGTATCAGCCAAGGAAGGAAAAAGACCCCGCAACCGAGATTAAATAAGGTGGACGTTTCTGAGCTAAACAAGGTTCCAGTAGTGTGTGAATTTCCAGATGTATTCCCTGAAGAGCTGCCAGGCATGCCACCAGACCGAGAAATAGAATTCCGCATTGAGCTAGCACCAGGGACCACCCCCATATACAAGAAACCATACAGAATGGCACCATCCGAGTTGATCGAATTGAAGAAGCAAATAAAGGAATTACTGGAAAAAGGATACATTCGAGCCAGCTCCTCACCTTGGGGATCACCAATTTTATTTGCCAAGAAGAAGGATGGAACGCTGAGATTGTGTATCGACTATCGAGCACTTAACATGGTCACAGTCAAAAACAAATACCCTATGCCAAGGATAAACGATTTGTTTGATCAACTTGCTCAGGCCAAGGTATTCTCAAAATTGACTTAAGGTCAGGATACCATCAATTGAAGGTACGAACAGAAGATATCCCCAAAACAGCCTTCACCTCCAGATATGGACTGTACGAGTTCACAGTGATGCCATTTGGATTAACTAACGCCCCGGCATATTTTGTTCACCTCATGAACAAAGTATTTATGAAGTTTATGGACAAATTCGTCGTAGTATTCATCGACGATATTCTGGTATACTCCAAAACACCAGAAGAGCACGCAGAACATCTCAAGATTGTACTAGGAGAGCTAAGGAAACACCAATTGTATGCCAAGTTCAGCAAGTGCGAATTTTGGCTAAGACAAGTAGGTTTCCTAGGCCACGTGCTGACTCAAGACGGTATAGCAGTGGACCCAGAGAAAGTCAAGGCCGTACTTGACTGGAAGTCACCAGCCAGTGTAACAGACATACGAAGTTTCTTGGGAATGGCAGGATATTACCGCAGATTTATTGAAGGATTTTCCACCATATCCAAGCCTATGACACAGTTACTCAAGAAAGATAAGAAGTTTGAGTGGACAGAAGCCTGCAAGAAAAGTTTCCAAGAGCTAAAGCGGAAATTAACAACAGCACCGGTATTAATTGTACCCGATATACACAAGAATTTTGAAGTATTTTGTGACGCATCCAGAAAGGGTCTCGGATGCGTGTTGATGCAAGAAGGCAAGGTTGTCGCCTACGCTTCAAGGCAACTTCGCAAACACGAGGAAAATTATCCCACTCATGATTTAGAAATGGCAGTAGTTATTCATGCACTCAAGGAATGGAGGCATTTCCTACTTGGGAATCGATGTGAGATATATACGGATCACAAAAGCCTCAAATACATTTTTACGCAGCCAGAACTATATTGACGGCAACGCCGCTGGTTGGAATTGGTAAAGGATTATGATGTTGGTATCCATTACCATCCAGGGAAAGCAAACGTAGTGGCCGATGCCCTGAGTCGGAACCCCAGCTCCGACGGGAACTATCTGCACAGCTTGAGGCCCGAATTCCATCAAGAATTTGTCAAGCTCAACTTGATAATGGTAGCAGAAGGCACCATATCAAACTTGGAAATACAACCACACCTTGTGGAGAAAATTAAAGAGGCTCAGTCCGGTCACCCCAGCATTGAAGGAATTAAAAGGAAGTTGAGTATGGGCAAGGCCTCGGATTTCGTCATAGACAATGAAGGAATATTATGGTACGGAGAAAGGCTATGCGTGCCAAACATAGAAGACCTTAAACAGCAAGTTTTAACTGAAGCACACACCACTCCATATTCGATCCACCCTGGAGGAACCAAAATGTATAAGGATATTCAGGAAAGATTTTGGTGGCACGGTATGAAGAGGGACATAGCCGCCTTCATTGCATGTTGCGACTCATGTCAACGCATAAAAGCTGAACATCAGAGACCAGCCGGACTACTGCAACCTAACAAAATACCTGAGTGGAAATGGGATGAAATAGGGATGGATTTTATTGTCGGATTACCTCGGTCACGACACGGGAATGATGCCATATGGGTCATCACTGACAGGTTGACCAAAGTGGCACACTTTATTCCAGTGAAGACAACCTACACCACTCAGAGGCTTGCCAGGATTTATCTTTCCCGCATAGTCTGTCTGCACGGTGTCCTGAAGACTATAATTTCCGACAGAGGCACTCAGTTCGTCTCAAGATTTTGGGAGCATTTACAACAGGCTCTGGGAACCCAACTAGCCTTCAGTACCGCATACCATCCACAGACTGATGGACAAACAGAACGCGTAAACCAGGTTTTAGAAGACATGCTGAGAGCATGTGTCCTCACCTATGGAACCAGTTGGGAGGACAGCCTGCCATATGCCGAGTTCGCATACAACAACAGTTACCAGGCCAGCCTGCAAATGGCTCCTTTCGAAGCCCTATACGGAAGGAGATGTCGTACCCCGTTAAATTGGTCAGAGACCGGAGACAGCCGCATCTTCGGACCAGATATGCTCAGAGAAGCCGAGGAAAAAGTCAAGCTAATCAGGGACCGACTTAAGACCGCTCAAAGTCGACAGAAAAGTTATTATGATCAGAAACATCGTAGGGTCAGCTTCGAACCCGGTGAATTCGTATACTTGAGAGTATCCCCGATGAGAGGATTGCAACGGTTTAAGATTAAAGGAAAATTAGCTCCAAGATTCATTGGACCATTTTGCATAGTGGCACGAAGAGGCACTATAGCCTACCAGCTAGACTTACCCGAAGACTTGTCCGACATTCACGACGTGTTCCATGTCTCTAAATTAAGGAAGTGCGTAAGCAACCCAGAGAAACAAGTATCCCATGAGAACATTGACGTACAGCCAGACCTCACTTATCGAGAACGTCCCATAAGAATATTAGAGGAGTCTGAAAGGAGGACCCGACACAAAACCATCAAGTTTTTCAAAGTCCAGTGGAGCAATCACACCGACAGTGAAGCAACTTGGGAAAGCGAGGATTTTCTTCGGACAGAGCATCCACACTTATTTAAGGATCAGCTGAAATCTCGGGGACGAGATTTTTCCTAAGGGGGTAGGTGTTGTGACACTCCAAAATTTTTTATTTGGTTTTTATCAAAAACTTTGTGGTTTTGAGGAGAGACCTTTTTAAAAATTTTCTTTTTCAGAAAAACCTTCCTCTTAAAAACCTCCTTTTGCCTTGGCAAGGATTTTATTTCTTTCAAACTTTGGTGGTTGATCTTTTGCAAACTTCTTCTCTGTTAGTTCCCTCTAAAAATTTATTTTTTTGGGAGTTTTAATTTGTTTTATTTTTAAGTGAAGCTCTATGAAAATTTGGGATTTTCTTATCTTTGAAGCCACCCTTGGCTTTGTATTTTTGCCCATGAGATAAAACCCCTCCAAAACCTCCCCTCCCCCTTGTGATCAACCTAAGTTTTCTGTCCCAACTAATCCAAACTGGTTTTGGATTTTATTCTAATTATTTTTTCCCCTCAAATCAATTCTGAAAATTATTTGGAGCCTGAGGGATTTTCAAAGCAAGTACACTTTTTCATTTGAGTTTTGACCTCAAACCAATTCTCCTGGATTGTCCTTTGAACCCACAACCCAGAACCATCTTGATCCACTCCTCCTCTTTTCAAATTTTTCAAAATACAGTCTCTGCAAGTTTGGACCAGATTTACCAAATTTGGTGAAATTCATATCCACACTGCTCCAAAAATTCCACCAAAAATCATGCAGCCTACTTGAGCAAGGAGAAGCCACTCCACCAAAAATCAGCTCAAGGAAAAATCACCAGAGGCCAATTTCATTCGGTCGAACACCTTGTGGGCACTGTTACTGTTCAAAGTTCAGAAAATTCAGTTTCAGTGTCATCTTCCGTCCGTCAGTTTCAGTCACGCGGCCACAGTGCCCTTGGCACGTTCCTCGCCGCCTCTTCCTCTTGTCCGAAGCTTCACACGCGTGCGTGGAGCCTTCCTGGCGTCGGTAGCGCGCTGGCCCGCCCTCGCCGGCGTCTTCTGCAGCGTCGGGACCTCCCGTGGCGGCCGACAGGAGGCACACCACGGCAGAACGCCGTTCCGCGCCGCCCATTGCTCCCTGGCTCTCCGCGTGGCCTCATGCATGCCAGCGCATGCCCGTAGCACAACCACCGTGGCCGGCAAGCACGGAACGCGCTCTCTGCCACCGACGGGCCCGCGCCATCCCCGTTCCGTCGAGCTCGCCCTTAACACCCAAACCCCGGCCAGTTTAACACCAAAACGGACCCATTGAACCTCCGTGATGACGCTCGACCCCCTAACCACCCCGACCGAGCACTGCGCCACCGTAATCACTCGCCGGTGATCCTCGTTCACGGCAACCGCCTCGGACCGCCTATATAAAAGGGTCCCGAGCTCACTCTCGTGCACGCAGCACCTCCACTACTCACCAACACCCCGCCAGGCCACTAGGGGGACCTCGAGGAGGTCTCCTCCCCCAGCTCCGGCCGCCTCGCCCCGCCTCGGCCTCCAGCCCGATTCGTTCTGGTGAGGCCATCTCCGGCGCTCAAACCCCGTTCGTTACCCTCTCTAGCTGCCGGGAGCATAACCCCCTCTTCAATTTAACCTTTGCAGCCCTCTCCGACGAGCCCCTCTACCACCCGAGCCGCCGTCCGCCGGAGCAAAGCTCGCCGTCGACGTGGTGCTCGCCGACCGACTCCACCACCATCAACTGACGCGGAAGGGTGCCCTAAGCACAGAGGTACTCTCCGATCTCTCTGCCTCGCCGTGGATCGCCGCCGGCGACCACCGCGGCTCTCGGGCGCCGGCGAACTCTGCCGCCCCGTTTGAACATTTGAACTTGACGGGTGGGACCCCACCATCAGCCTCTCTGCTCTCTCTTTCGAATCGTTTTCTGGAAGCGCCTTCGGGCAGAATGCGTTTTCTCTTTGGGCTGGCGTAGTCGCTACCGAAGCGTTTTCTGTTTTTATAAACTAGCCCCTGGAAATCTTCTGTTTCATTATAGATAAGTCCCTGGACAAAAACCCTTATAACTTTTAATCAGAAAAGTATTTTTGATTGATTCGTTTTCTGTTCTCTTTAAAATTTTGTCTAGTTTTTTATCAGATTTATTTGAAAAAAATTTGGTTTACCTTCTGTGCACTCCTTGGTATTTACGTTAGCGCATATATTTTCTTTAAACCGTAGATACCGAAGGAGGTGACGGAGCCGCGAACTTCACCGAGCTAGGCTGCGACTACTCTGAACCAGGCAAGCATGTTTGAACTTTTGATATGATGAGTGTCTTGGCATGTTTTGCATTTAGTTAGTTTCATGGCATGTTGTGAGCATACCGATGAACGTTATTTTATGTGATAATGAGGTAAGTGAGTTCGATGATCCATACGTGGATGAATGTGAATATGAATGGCCATGTGTTGGCATGAGGATGGGTACGATGGCAGTGTTGTAGCATGCCAGTCTTACGCCAGACTATGTGACTTCAGTGTCAAACCATATCGGTCCAGTACCTATCATTTCCTTCCTTGTACTACCACATGTTTTCCGCAAGGAATATGGTTTAGTAAGTTGCAAACCGCTTTCATGGTACACACCAAAGAGGAGAGGCCGTGATGATGGTTCCATGGCCCTGGATTAAAGCCAGTCATCCGGTCAGGGGGCATGGGTGTTTCCGGTTGGGACCGAGAGGGGGGCACCCCTTAGAGCGCGCGTATATAAATTTGATCCCATGCTATTCCAGATTGTGATCTCCCCGTCTCAAAAGTTTTTCTTGGACGATGACTAGGGTGATTCCTAGCATCGAGAGGTAGGATGGGTGTGTACCGGTTAGCTGTGTTTTCTTCCGAAATACCGTAAACGGAACTAGTCCTTCGTGACTACGGAAATCCGTTGGCTGTGGGAAAAATTTTGTACAAACTCTGCAGAGTCATATATTCCTCCAAATCATCTATTCCATGTCAAGTTTCGTTCCATCTTATCCTAATCAATTGTCAGCTTTGATGACAGAGACTCCGGTGAATCGCATGAGTGCTAAGTCCGGTTGAATGATTATCCCTGTGGATGGACTAACCCGTTTATTCTCATGGATTGAATGTTTATTATGAGTATTATTTACTGGTGAATTTAAAGCCCTTTCTGCGATGTCGCTCAGACGTCCGACTGTGGCATTTCTTTTAAAGCCCTTTCTGCGATGTCGCTCAGACGTCCGACTGTGGCATTTCTTTTAAAGCCCTTTCTGCGATGTCGCTCAAACGTCCGACTGTGGCATTTCTTTTAAAGCCCTTTCTGCGATGTCGCTCAGACGTCCGACCGTGGCATTTCTTTTAAAGCCCTTTATGTGGCGTCGCTCAGACGCCGGACTATGGTATTTCTTTTAAAGCCCTTTATGTGGTGTCGCTAAGATGCCCGACTGTGGCATCATTTACTTATTTTTATTTGTTCACCTTTCGTGGCGTCGCTTCAGACACCCGATCGGTCCTTATTTATGCTCTGTGGGATTTCAGGCGGACTACCGCCGTTTCCCATTTTACTTACCCGTTATGCCAATTTTATTTATTGTGCATTAAGGAATTAATCATGTTGCATCCATGCACGCATTTGTTATATCTTACGTCCGAACTGTCTTGCGAGTACTTTCAAAGTACTCACTGGCTTGTTGATTTGGCCAGATGCTGACGAAGGCGATCTCATGGATGAAGAGTTCGATAGCGAGTCTGACACTTAGAGGAGTCCCAGTCAGTCTCGTGCGACCCTGGATTTGGTCACTGTTTTATATCCGCTTCCGCTACCAAATAAATTTATCGAGCCTCACCTCGACGTTCGATGAAATGATATTCTTAGAGTCTTGTATTTCCCTTCCCGCTGTGTTTTTCCACCACCAACCTATCCATGAGTCAGTAGTATGTCTCCACACCACTGTGTCCTGTCCGCCATTATGTATGATTATTGGCGCGCTTGTAATAATTTGGTTGAGCGACCGCAGTTCAACCCTGTAATATATTTTATGCTACTGGCTTATTGTATCAAGAAATTGTCTACCAGTGAGGAGGATTTCTCTCATACTGGACTCAAAAGACTGGTTTATCAATAAATATTTTTATTGGAAAATCGGTCGTGACAGCTTATAACAGTGGCATGCCTTCATTTTTACCAGGGACATTAGATTAAGAACAACTAAGCCTGCATTCGGTTCACAGGTTTGGTGTAGGATTTTCGTAGGAACACAATTCCTACGGTATTCCTTCCCTTCCAACCTTTCGGAACACGGGAAAGGTGAATAGTGTTTCATAGGAAAGCTGGCCTGGTAGTACTGATTCCATAGGATTAGAAACATCCACGCGCTACTCATTTTTTGGGCGGAAGCCCGAGGCAGGCGCTTGCTGCCATGCGTTAGACAGGTTGCTGTGTTGTGTTGCCGGAATAAAAAAATCAACCTATGTGTGGTACGTGAGGTGGGGACAAGAGTAGTCACTCTGCAGCTGAATAAACAAATAGCATCTCATACTGCCAAGCATGCTACTCTAAAAAAACAAATCTGTACATTTCGTAGTCCATCCGAACACATTCTCTTGAGAGTTTCCTCCGGTTCGCTGTTCCATAGTTTTATACCTACATTCCTTTTCTATTCCTCTATTTTCATCAAGACCTATGTTTTATGCCCCTTTATTCCGAACAGAGCCTAAATATTTGGTACAAGGGTATGGGACAGTGGGTGCACCAGCAGTCCAGCACCATGTACGTAAACAGGGACATAAAGTGGTGATTCATAGTTTGTTGCCCCAAGAAACAAACATCCAAGAAACATATCTAGGTTGGTCCCATTTTTGTTCACTCTAGCCACCTACACCTATGTGTGGATAGAAAATTTAGTCCTGGTCATACCACTGTGTACAACGTTACCCCTATATTTCCCTTTTCGACCAAGAGACCGGTTGGATGACCAGTCTATACTACTTTCACCCCCTTTCCTTCCTGTTTGTACCAACTCCGATGTACATACTAAATTCCCCCACCCCCACTTTATTTCTTGTTTGAACCAAGTACTCCCTCCGTCCAGAATTACTTGTCATCAAAATGGATGTGTCTAGAACTAAAATACATCTAGATACATCCATTTCAATGACAAGTATTTTCGGACGGAGGGAGTACAAGATTCGACTCCATGAAGTAGCTTTACCTCTAACAATAGAAGAAGAAAAAATATGTGACATTGGACCATCCGATCGAGAGGGGCTGAGAGGTAGAAAATGATGCACATGCAGCGACGTAGCGAGCTGGGGAAGTAGAGCTAAGGCGGTTTCGAATGAAGATATACCTGAAGGTCGTAGGGATGTGGATAGGTGGGCGGCGGGAGGCCAGATCCGCCCACAGGCAATGACGAAGGGATCGGAGGACCTCCCGCGCCAGTGCTCGGTCAGAGATAACGGTGCGGCCAACAGCGGGTCTCCTCCCTCGCTGTCGATGACGGCCTAAACGCTGCCCCTCCTCCCCTTCACTGGCGGAGGGGGATATGTCCGGATCTGTAACCAGCGGTGAGGATAGAAAGCCAGTGTTTTTTGAAGGGAGAAAGACAATGTTACTACCCCTATCTTGTTTAGATTTGGAGAGGATGAGAGTGTGTGAATAGAGCAACCCTAGAAAGCAAACGTGGCGGCTCCGGCCTATATATACGTAGTGGGGTAGTTTTCCTTTTTCACTCCATCAAAACAATCGTTTAAAGTTGTGTACTACTACATGTGAGGTCGCGGTTTTTTTAGTTGTTGATTGTTTTTTGAGATAGCTACCCGCTTGTTCCAAGTGGTGTTACGGTGTGCCACGTCGCACTTTGTATCGTTCAAGTCTGGTACTACAAGTCCCTCCATTAAATGAACAACCACCCCCTCGTAAAAATTGTGAACAAGCCCACGGCTAAAATTAGCGGAAACGTGGGTTGCCCCAACATGCATTATTATTTATATTTTCTACTCCCTCCGTTCCTAAATATAAGTCCTTTTTATTAGCCACACCTAAGACAAGAATTTTTTATTAGCAGTGAACCCCACATGTCATAGAAAAAAAGATTGTGGCAATATTCCCTTAGGCAAGCCAAAGTGTGTCTAACAATTTGAGCAACTCAGGTTAGGCAAGTGTGGCAAGTGTGGGAAAAATAATGTGGCAACATAAGACTAACATAGTCAAAATCCAAACAGCCCCATAATTTTTTGTGACCTGCATCAAAATTTGGTTAGTTAATATAGTCAAAATTTTGCAAGGTGCATCAAATCAACACATGCAAGTATCAAAAGGAAAGTCACGACATGCATGCATGCGTTGTACTCCCTCCGTTTCCAAATATAAGTATTTTTACAGATTGCAACAAGTGACTACATACAAAGCAGAATGTGTCTACTCCTACATACGAAGTAGCCCATTTGAAATGTGTAAAAAGACTTATATCGAGTGGAGTGCTTTCATGTGTCGCGGCAACTCGTACAAGACCGAGAAATTTGATTACTATAATGCCCTCTCCCTCGCGGACTGAGCTCCGGTGCCTTAACTGCACCTGCCTTTGGCTGCATGACAGGAGGGCCAACCACCTATTGGGCCCACCTGTCATATACGCAAAGGCAGGAGCAGTAAGTAGAAGCTTTCACTACACGCTATCCCTCCCGCACGAGGTGGACGGACATGCAGCAGTGGATTCGATACTATAGAAGTAGGGGCAACATCATTGTTCGTCTTCTCAAAGAGGCAAAGAGCCAAGAGCAACCTGAACGTGGCAGTTGCGAACACTCGTGTGGTGCGGTTCCTTTGGAGTACTAGCCAGGCTCTTGCATGAGACAAAATTGCTATTGTTTAACAATTAAACTCCATTATCCATTGGTTGATACTCATTCTGCATTGGTCCACGCGCTTAGCACCGTTTCCTCCTGGGGTCACCAATGTTTATTTGCTAATTAATAGCATTGCATGCAATGAACTAGCCATTGCAAGTCATTAAAAGCATGCACACCTCTCATCTCTTATTGGTTGATATGTCAAGAAACAAGAAACAAGGTAGAAGTTAATGCACCGCACCTAAGTGTTTTGGGACTATTTGGTTTTCGTAAGATGACTTACACACCTAGACAGAGGGAGTAGTTTAGCCTTGTAAACCGGAAAGGAGTATTTGCCTTTCTAGAGATTTCAACAAGTGACTAGACTACACCGTGTGCAGTACTCCCTCCCTTCCGGTTTATAGGGCTCAAATCTCAAATCTCATGAACCAAGGCATTTTGCGATTGGAGGAATGTATCTCGTACTTTACAAAACTACCCTAATTAAACTCATGTATTAATTACGTAGTTCTCTCGTTTTCCTCTCCGCCTTGGTCGTGGTGCACAACATTGAGCACTCCTATATGACTAGCCGCACTATCTACATGCGAGTCATTTCAAAGCATCCGGGCCCGCGTGCCATCCACCAAATCACAGCGAGGTGCTACAGTCGAGATTCACCTGTCACCCCGGTGTGGCCGTCTTGACCCGTCATATCACAAAACCCACACCTTTACCAGCAGTGGTAAGGTGGCCTCCAAGTTGAACTGGACGAAGCAACCATCATTTCACTGGAACGCTTGTTCACGCCCTTTCTTCCCTTTCTTGAAGAAAACCTCACTCCATGCTACTCACTTCTGCCATTTTTCTTCTGTACCGACGAAGAAAGGTGGGCGAATCAGTTATGCTACTATATTTTCATTCCAAGAATCTTCTTTTTGTGAAGCACCGACCGATTCTCACATCCTATTCTTTTCCTGTTTTCATTGCGATTGTGGTTTCCTTTCGATTGCTTTTTTGTTTGTCAGTTCATTGATGGATCCTGGAGCACTAGGCAAAGAGTTGTTGGCAGACAACCCACTGGAGATAGCGATCTCCAGGAAGCAAGCACCGACCAACGAGTTGACCATGTTGGCGGGCCAACCCATGGAGACGAAGAACTCCAAGAAACAAGCACTGGCCAAAGAGTTGAGGACGTTGGCGGATGAACTCCTCAAAGAAAGTTGGAAGAACAGCAAGGGCCCCACCGTGCCTACCCCAGGAACTCTGATTGCCACCTATGTGAGGCTCAAGACTGAGTTTGAGGAGATAGTCGCCGTTGAGAAGCAGTATTCTCCTGGCAAGGTGATGCCCCCCGTCGAGGACGAGGAGATGGCCCCCGGAGGGATGAGATCCCCCGGTGAGCTGCACAAGGTAAAAAATAATGGATTATTACCATAGTTGTGGTTTTTGATTATTTGCAATGTGCTTGTTAATATGTTAGGGTTGTGCAGGTGCCGGTGGACGTCCTTGATGATTCCGATGTCGTGGCCCGTCCTATTGGCATCGCCCCGAAGATCGATTCCGATGCCGCTGTCCATCCTGTGGACATCGCCCCAGAGATCGATTCCGATGTCACGGTCAGTCCTGTGGACATCGCCCCAGAAATTGATTCCCATGCCGCTGTCCGTGCTGTGGTCATTGCCCGAGAGATCGATGACAAGAAATAGTTGGTCGCGCTAATCCTTCAGGGTAGTTTGCATTGCCCTGTGTTTAATTACCAGAATGATGCGTGTTATGAAACCATCTTAGGGCTAGTGCACCGTCTTGTGTGGGTGGATCTTGCTACTTTTGTTTGATAGTGAATCATGCGAACCCTCTCCGAGTTATGGAAACAGATGTATCCTCACCATTTTTTGATGTAATATATGGCATGCTTAGATGTAAGTTTGAACTATTTATCATATCAGCAGGGCTTGTTTGATGATTCTTGGTGTTAGTAGGCTAGCTACTGTGCGATCTATAGTACATGCAAAACACTCATCGAAGAGAAACGTTGGGGCTGATGAGCTCGTGGTACGCTTATACTTATCCCTCGTCGATCGACCAATAGCCCTTGCTCCTAAAATTGTAGGCTTAGCCATCGATCAGACAATAGTCGACATACATTCAGGCCTCATTTGGTTCATAGGGTAGGAAAATCGTAGCAAAAGTACAGAGAACGTGCAACACAAAATCATAGCAGTGCAGAGACGTACTCCCTCCTTCCAAAATAGATGACCTAGGCGGGCTAGTTTGGCCTAGTGGGTTTCAGTGATATGGCGTGGTACAGTGTCGTCCAGTCTTCGCGTGTGGTAGCAGTATTGCGGGTACAGTAAGTTTTCTTGAAGAAGAGGAATTCAACGAAGTCATGATGGTTCCTTCATCTGAACAACTTACAGTGGGAAAGGCTGGGCCTGCGATACGACTGGGGTAGACCAGGGTAATTTTGTGCATGGCAGGTGGACAAGGATGGTTGATGTCCCACATGTCGGTGAATGAAAGTATTCTTTCCGATATAGAGGACGAGCAATGAGTATTCATTGTTTATTTTTGATGATAGCTATTATCTCCACTATTACGACGGAGGAGTGTGAAACACGGCAGCCTAGTGAACTTGGCATGTGCACCACTCCCTCCTTCCTCATGTAGTACCCAGGTTAAAACTTTTTCTCACTTTCTCTCTATCTATTTCCTCTCAAATGTTTTTTACCTTTCTTTTTTAAGACACAATTTTTTATGCCTTTTTTAGAATTATTTTTTATACCTAGGAGCACGTGTAGAGACGGGCTCTTGCAGAGCCCACTCCTTCACTTTGTCAATGCATCTCTCTCCTCCACATAAGGAGTACTACTTGCTATGCATGCATGCGGCGAGCAGCTGGCGTCTTGAGGGGCCAGGGCGGTGAGAGCAGGCTCCGTAAGCGATCCGGACTCTAGCATGGACCACCTGACATTATCACCATATATTTCTTGGAGTCCGTGCGCGGCGGGCGGGCGATATCTTCTCCCTCCCCCGTTTCTCTCTTCTCAGCCGACGCCGGCCGAGCGATTAGATTTCGGCTATCGACGGTTTATTCAATTACGGTCCCACATGTTAGTGAAATTGCAAGACAACGCGTGTCCCCTCTGGTGAGCGGCGTGCGAGCCGGACTGTCGGGGTTGCGACGCGTACGAGTCGTAGCTGTGCCGCATTTTCCTTTAGAACTTGCGAAGCGTAACATTTTCGCGTGATCGATCGATAGAAATCCAGAACAAAATGACGAGGGCGGTGCTTTCCCGCTTGTTAGGCGGGCTAGTTCGAGTGATATGACGTGCTACAGTGCCGTCCACTTGCTCCATTTTTATGTAAGAAAGAGTTTACACTCTTACGCGGGAGGAGTGCGAAACACCGCGAATCTGATTTTGATCGAGGGATAATTGTTCCCTGCCAAATAATGGAGGATTGTTAGCAATTATAGCATGATAGTTAGGGCATCTCCAGCGTTGGCCCACAAATTTACACCGGCATCTGTCCGAGGACACTGATGGATGCCATTCGATGCTGCCCGCATACCTTTCAACAACTATATGAACTAACCGGACAAAATTCGTGCAAACAAAGCAAATTTCAAATTAACCGGATGAAATTCATTACATTTCGAAAACTTTTCCTACAAACTGGACGAACTTCATTACATATTTCACAGAAACCGTACTAAAACCTACTATAAACCTAATCTAAACGATCGCCGGCACCCGATCACCATGTCCGGCCATGAACCCGAGAAAGCCGGCCATTGCATTTGCCTCCTCCTCGTCCGCCTCGATAACCTCCTCCTCCGGAGCATAAGGTTCTGAAGATTTCCGCCTCCACGTCGCCATCAAGCGGCTAATCGGCCGCCGATGTTTACCCCACCAAGCTTGGTGTCGACTGAGTGGAGTAGCGATGGCCTTCCCGAGACTAGAGCAGCAGCGACCTACCATGTACTGCTCTTCCTTGATGCCGGTTGCACCCGTGCACATGCGCTGGCTTAGTGGTCGTGGAGGCGGAGGGCGGCCGAGGGGTGCCGGCGATCTCCTTCGTTTTCTCCTGTGACAGTACGTCGAAGAGAGCTTTGGAGCGTGCTCGGAGCGGAGCCGCCAATGTCCCTCGTCTGCTCCTGCGACAGTACGTCCAAGAGAGCTTCGGAGCGCCAGGAGGCCATGGTTGAAGTGGTGCCGACAGAAGGAAGGGACCGGAGGAGAATAAGTGTGGGTCTTTGGCTATGGCTGGGAGCTAGGGCTCAAGTTAATACAGTGGGCGAATGGCAATGAGCCGCGGCAGATGGATGGACAACTGGCTAGGAGTAGGTTCGTCGGGCGTGAATGCAGACGCTGCTTCAGTGACTTAACTGCAGATGTGTTTGGGTTACTGACATGTGGGCCCAACGGGCATCTGGCCCGCATGTCAGTGACACACCAATTGCACCTGCAGTTAAGTCCGGTGAATGCGGCATTGACATTCTGGACAAACGGTGACCGTTTCAGGCGGGAAGCGCGCGCTAGTGATGGAAGGGGTTTCGGTGTGCAGTGGCACTAAGATCGGTCGCTCATGATAGTACATACTCCGTACCATACTACCATAGTACCCTCTCTAGCTTAGGTTGTTTTATAGATTGTCGTTGTGATGGACGATATACATGAGCAAGGCGGTCCGAGTATAATTGTTGGTGTTGAGCCAGGTGAATACATGCTCGGCGTTCGCGTAGGCCTCCATCAAACGTCTAAACAGTAATGTCAGGCACCGCTGGGGCGCGCAGGTGATGGGCTTGCCGTTTGCTTTGGGCCATGAGCAGGACTTTGATTTAGAGGGCGACATGCATGCATTAGCATGCTTTGACAGCGTGAGCGTGAATTTCTGACGCGAAGTATTTCATTTTCATTCGGCTGGCGAGGGTGCGTTGCAGCAACGAGTCTGTGGTTTGATTCCCCACATACGCATAATTTTGGTTTTAACAGTATTTCGTTCTCCATTGACAGGTAGGCCCACGTAGATAGATAAAGAACACGAGCTGATGAGGCGCATGTGGACTGTTTGACTGGTCAACCAGACAAATACGGAGCTATACACGGAGCCAGTGACCGTATAATCACCATATCTCGTATACAATGATCAAAGTGAGCTATCAAGACAAGTTCGATGACCGCCAATGCATTTTACTCGGTAATAAATGACCAGGATTGAAGGGGAATCCAAATTTGCTTCGTCTTCTGTCCTTGAGATCTTGACAAACCAATGCACTATACGGTTGTCCGGCCACTCCACCCCAGAGCTCTCACCAAGCAGCGTTCATGCCACCGTGCCTCACACTAACCGGTAAGGCAGCGATGGCATCCCGCCGCGCTGAGTTCCTCGCCGCCCACGACCGCACACAAAATGGTAGGGAAGCATTGGCATCTCGCCGTGCCAAGTTCATCGCCGCTCGCGACCTCACAACTATGTGGGAGGAATTTGAATATGCCAAGGCCGAATGGGCTGTAGAGCAAGAGGCGGCCAAAGCCACACAGAGGGAGCGGAAAAGTCAGAAAGCACTCAAGAAAAGAGATGCCCACCGCCGCAAGAAAGAAAAGGACACACACGCTGCTGCGGAGAGGTCGGCGGAGATCCAAGCACGGTGGGGTGTCGCCGACAAAGCCGGGAAGGAGAACGACGGCATCTGGCCAGCATGTGAGAAGTAGTAGTACTAGTAGTTAGTGTGTGTGTCTGTGTCTGAGTATGAGCATGTACCAATACTACTAGTTACTACTATAGTTTTTAGAGAAAATTACTAGTACATTAGCCTAGACTAAATGGAAAAATTCCTATCCTAAGCATCAAATGGCATCTCTTTCTCTATAGGAATTGAGATGCATGTCATCTCACTTCCTATGATTTTCATATTCATATCCTATGAACGAAAGGAGGCCTCTGTTGGAGTAACTACTGTAGCTAGCAGTACTGCTGGTATAGTAGTTTTCTTCAAGAAGCGGAATTCAACGAAGTCATGATGGTTCCTTCGTCCAAGCAACTTCAAAGTGGGAAGTGGGCCTGTGATTTGACGGCTCATTAGTCATTGTTACTGCGGCACGATGACCCGGGTGACTCTCCCTCGGAGTTCTGCATGCATGGCAAGTGGTCCAGGATGGTCGACGTCCCACATGTTGGCGAACGGAAGTATTCTTTCCGATATCGAGGAGCAAAGAAACCGTGTGGTATAGTATCACTGCTGATTGGTTCGCAAAAAAATAGTATCACTGCCGATTTATAATTATTTTTTATTTCTGATGAATGCTAGCGTTTCAACTCTTACGACGAAGGGTGCCAAACACGGCACATGCTGGATGTCCCACATGTCAGCGAAAGGAGTGGGACATGAACAGCGTGGTAGAGCCCGGCGTAAAAAAACAGCGTGGTAGAGCGTCTCCACTTCTTCCACTTCTGGGCCGTAGACCACACGTAGTAGTACTTAGTGGTATGAACGATACAAAGTGCGACCTGGAGAGAAAGACATGTCTAGTTGGAAGGTCTCGGGGCATACACGTAAACAAATATAAAAGTTAATATGTGCCTCCAACTAATATAGTAGTAGTAGAGTACTTAGGCACGTACTCCATAACATCACCGTGCATTGCACGTACAACATTTAGTGGTAGTATGTAGTAAGAGACAAATGCCGCCCAAGAGTTCCCTTCTCGACCTACTTTTGGGTGTTTGGTAGAGTGTATGGAGGGTGCATGAGTCCACACTAGTTTAGCACAAATACACTAGAAGCATGCATGAAGAGAGCATGCATGAAGAGGGGTGTTGAGTTGAGCATGCATGAAGAGGGAACAACTATGCTGAGACGAGAACGCAACCAAACACATCCTATATGCCACACATGTTCATACCATTTGTGCCTTTCTACTTCACTTACTGCGCTACATTACTCAGGTTCGTACGTCCACTCCTGGGTACATGTCCGCCTCATAGTTCCAATCCCACGTGTTCTTCATATAGATGGAACGATCCTTGCATAACACGTGCACCTTGATGCTAGATGTCTTGCGTGTTGGCAAAAGGATGAACAAAGCTCACGTAAAAAAATAGAGTGGAAGAACATAGATTCCGGACGACCGAGAAGGAGCAAGGAACCTCGTGGTGGAGCATCTGCACTCATAATATTTAATATTATTCAGCGATATCAAATTAACCAATCATCTCCACAGTGGACTGGAAGAGTATGAAACAAGGCAGCCCAGTGTAGTTACATCATACTAGTACATGGCTAACCCACGCTATCACCATATTTCTTGGCTTCCGTGCGACACCTATCTCTAGTAATCCAGCAGCCTGTATCGCTTCTCCCTCCTCGTCTCTATCAAAGTGCGGCGGGCTGGGGTTTCTGCCGTCTATTGAGGTCGGTTAACTATCACATGTTAGCGACATGCCAAGAGCATTCTAAAAAAATTCCTTTCACGTTCCGTTTTCAAAAAGAAAAAAAATCCTTTCACGTACGAATTTGCATGTATGCTTTGAGCAACTTGCATGTCCTATACTGCTCCTGTTTGATACTCTAACTTAGCTAGAGGTTAGACTAACTCATGACTAACCCTGAACTAACTGTAGCGAAAGAGGTGTTTCAGTGACAGGGTTAGATTTACAATAAATGCACTTCATGGAGAGACAAAAGTGATTTTTCAGTGGCCCCAATGAGAACTATCTCCAGTTAGCACCTCTTGGGTGGGATAGTTTTCTCGGTGCGTTCGGTGCAACTTGCTCCAATTTAAACCCTCATGCTTGGATACTTTAGGGCTATTTGAGCCCCAACTAGCTCAAACTAACCCTAACCCATGGATCCAAACAGGGCCTATGGCCAGTCTCGACGCGGAGCAGTCGCGTGCACCGGGAAGCGGCGCTCTCTCGACCGTCGCGCCACTTCAAAGCCGGCGCTAGTGAGAGGTCGCCTCCGCTCTGGCCGGGCATTAATGCGGCACTGACGCTCCAGGGCGACGCTGAATGTTTCACGCGGGAAGCGCACGCTGGCAAGGGAGTATAGGTTTTGAACCGTTTCAGGTGTAGTACTGGTACTTTGCAAAACTACTCAATTATTGCACTCAGTTTCCTAAGAAATTGTGGTAAAAAACGTTACTCCACAGCCCGCTTCCCTTCTCCTTCCTCTTCCACCGCCTGCGCACGTCCGCGGGAAGCGACCGGTCAACCCTTATATAGGAGTGCTAGAACAAAAAGATGCATGCATGAGCACTACAATTTCCATATTAAAGCGCCGCTCCGGCGGGAGTATGGCGTATGTTGTTACCTTCGACCAGCCCATGGCTACCGGGCGACGGCCACCAGAGAAGAGGCGGCGGGAGGGGAATGAATGCAGCTACTGTTTGGGTTCGCCTTACGGCTTAAATAAATGTGCAGCATCACGTGTACCCGCGGGTGCACAAATTGTAACATACGTGTCTGCTTAAGTGGGCGTCACGTAACTGGTGTGTGTGAGAGAGATTCTGAGAGGCAGAGTGCGTGTGTGCGACTCTACTCTTCAGACATGTACTCAACCTTTTGCATCGGGATATAAGTATAATGGTATTTACTTTAGCTAGTGATTTACGTGGCCATGTTAACGTGGTTGTGTCAAAAAAATGTCACTTCCTGCTCATGATTTGCGTTATATAATTACAAGCAAGATTCTCGTGCATTGCACGGAACATCAATATGCATTTTTTTACAAAACACCTATTATGATTGACCCATGCAGGAGTAATCCCATGTGTAAAAACTAATGATATCTCGAGAATTTTATCGGAAAACTGGTATCTCGAGAATGTCATCGAAAAAATGAAAGATGAGAGATAAGGCGAGGAGGAGTGGAGCGTGGTGGTGACTGGTGGTCAGAATGGGCGGAGGCATGGGGATGGATGGCGCCGGCAGGCGGCAGCGGCCACCATGCATGATAGATTGTTCCAGGGACTTATTCCTTTTTTAATTGCCGAGCAATGAGGTTGCGGGATATAATGATGTGGAGAGAGGTGCGGGTATCTTTTGTAAAATTATCATAGTTTGCTTTCTATCCTCAGATATAGATCATATGGTCTGTATTACAAGATGGCAGGCACACCATCACCGCCAACTCGTTTTTTATAAGGGTACAAATGATAAGTTTGCTGACTACTAAAGTAAAGTGGAATTTGTCCATGTTATGCAAGAACATAAAGGTGATTATTTATCATATGGGTAAGGTTGGATGGAGGGTGGTAGGAACAAATGCTCTGCCTAGAGCATGTGTGTGTGAGATGGAGTCTTAGTGTGTGTGTGGGGTGTGAGAGAGAGAGAGAGGAGAGAGAGATGGAGTCTTAGTTTGTGTGTGTGAGAGAGAGAGAGAGAGATGGAGTCTTAGTGTGTGTGTGGGGGGGTGCGTGCGTGCGTGTGTGTGTGAGAGAG
>NC_041380.1:295364678-295377858 GCF_002162155.2 Triticum dicoccoides
GAGAGAAAATGCCCGTAGAGAGGGAAGAGAAGGTGTGTGCACGTGGGACGAGTCGACATCGAGAGAACGTGTTTGTTCGAGAGACATCGAGGAAGACTACTATATATCGATGGTGCATGTAGGCGGGAATTAAACAAAGGGATGGTCTTATTGGTTTCGGGGATATAGGGGAAGAGTGTGACGCGGGGGGGGGGGGTAGCTAGAAGGATATTGTTAAGCCTGAGTGTGTGTTTTACCCATCCAGGCAGAAGTTATGTGCACAAAAGAGGAGAACGATTCGATGTGGCGTTAGGATTGAGGGTAAGTAACTACGTATGGAGACATAGAGAGCTTGAAAGTGCATGTGTGAGAAGTATACATGTATACGTGGGATGTGTGTGTGTGCGCGCGCGCATGATCGAGATAAAAGAAAGAAGACATAAGTCATAAGATCAACGACATGGGACAGACGGATCAGTATGACAATATGCATGCATGTGAGAATGCAGGGAAGAAGACCCAACAATTGAGCATGTGTTTTTGTCTTTAAGAGATAGTGGTGTGGGCTGGAGCATGCATCTATGGCGAGCAGAGGGAGTGAGGCGCAACGATTGTGCAAAAGAGACCAACCTATAAATGCATATGTATGGAGAGACATATATAGTGTGGGTGATAGGAAACAAGACTCCGTGCGAGAAAGAAACATTGACAGAGAAACTACAGATAGATACGGAGATGGAGATGCTAGCTGGAGGGACATCCACTAGTTTGGGTGTTGGAGATGACCGTCGGGTGGTTCAAAGGGTGAAGTTATATATGTGTGTGAGAGGGCACTTGACTACATGTAGAGACAAACATATGTAGCGTGCGTGATAGGAATCAAGAGTGAGGGCGAGAAAGAAGGTTGATGGAGAAACTGATAAATAGAAAGATAAAGATGCTAGCTAGTGTGCGTTAGAGATAGGAGTCGAGTGGATCATATGGCTGGGTTATGTGTGTGGGTGTGAGAGAGATAGAGAGAGGGTGCATGTGAGTCACATACAAACAGATATGAGAGAGAAATGAGATCTAGAGAGACAGAGTTTTGTGTCTGCGAAAGAGAAAGATATTTCACAACGAGAGTGATAGCTAGAGAGACATACTAGGGAACTCAAGATATTTCTAGGGAGAGAGGGTGTGTGTGAGCGACATACTATTGAAGAGGAAGAGTCGTAGGTTCTCATATCTAAGGAGAGAAAGACATCTCTATATGAGGGGTGTGCGAGTGGCACACATGGGAATAGTAGAGAGAAATGAGACCCCGGGAGAGAAAGTTTTGTGTTTGTGTGAGAGAAAGAGATTCCACACGAAGAATCATAGTTAGAGACACATAGCAAGGAGCGAGATATACTTAGAGAGAGATAGAGTGATGAAGGCCGAGGGAGAGAGTACCGTCAGTGTGTTATAAAGATAAAAGATCATTGTCGACATATAGGTAGCACGAGAGATACCTGAGAGACGATGAACGCGTATAGGTCCAGAGAGATAGTCCTATATAAGCATGAGTGATAGCTATATGAGACGAATATCTGGATTAAACGGGATTCAAATATTTAAACTGGAGATCACGACATCGATAATATCATAACGCAAATTGGTGTATCAAACATGCATATTCATTTAAATTTGGGCACACATGTAATGTTATATAGTTTATCAATATTGGTGATCCATAGATTCTTCAATTACAAACAATGCATAGTTTATATGAAATTAATGTCTAAACGGGATTACACTATATGTTGCGTGTGTGAAACACATTATACATGTTTGAGAAGTAAAAAAAAAACGCATGAAACACACATTAATTGGAGACGGTTAACGAGGAATGCATACATTGGATTTCAACATAAAGTGGTTTCAAATATTTGAAAATCCAAATTGATGGATACAACCTTATGAATCTGAGATCGTGCCATTTGTAAACCATATTTATGTATAAATGGTGTTGTGCTTTTGAAAGTATATATAAAAAATGATGTATATAGAATGTAATTCCAATTGAAAATGGATCCCGCCCAAAAAAAGTAGAATACAAATGGGATTCGAATTGAGTTGGCACGGTATGCGTGCACTCTGCAAAATTTGAACGAAGCGGGGAAAGTTGCAGTAACCACCCGAAACCAAAATCTGCGAGATGGAAATCACTACTGCCCATCCCTGCCACGCAAAGCCTATATGCTGGATTTCTATAGGTTTCTGTCGGTGTCAAAACCGGCGGATCTCGGGTAGGGGGTCCGGAACTATGCGTCTAAGGTGGATGGTAACAGGAGGCAGGGGACACAGTGTTTTACCCAAGTTCGGGCCCTCTTGATGGAGGTAAAACCCTATGTCCTGCTTGATTAATATTGATGATATGGGTAGTACAAGAGTAGATCTACCACGAGATCAGAGAGGCTAAACCCTAGAAGCTAGCCTATGGTATGATTGTATGTTGTCCTATGAACTAAAACCCTCCGGTTTATATAGACACCGGAGAGGTTAGGGTTACACAAGGTCGGTTACAAAGGAGGAGATACATATATCCGTATTGCCTAGCTTGCCTTCCACGCGAAGTAGAGTCCCATCCGGACAGGAGACGAAGTCTTCAATCTTGTATCTTCATAGTCTAATAGTCCGGCCAATGGATATAGTTCGGCTGTCCGGAGACCCCCTAATCCAGGGCTCCCACAGTAGCCCCTGAACCAGGCTTTCAATGACGATGAGTCCGGCGCGCAGTATCGTCTTCAGTATTGCAAGGCGGGTTCCTCCTCCGAATACACCATGGAAGAATTTGAATATAAGGATAGTGTCCGACCCTGCAAAATAAGTTCCACATACCACAGTAGAGAGAATAATATTCCCACAAATCCAATTTGCTGACTTGTTTTGGCAACACGACATTATGTCACGGCCCGGTGATTATTCGAACCATTTCCTTTAACTAGCCCCACACATAACGCGAGGCAGTTTTTCGACACGTCTTGTCAAAGCAGAGATCGTGTCCCCTTATCACAGGATTCTCATCAATACGGGTGTGGGTAACCCAACCGCGCCATTTGTTACAGCGCTCGGGGGATAAGCGAGTTTTACCAGGCTAGTGGGGACGCATAGTTTCGTCCGCCCATATAAAGGGATAAGGATTTACCTTTTCATCCACGCCTTCTTCCTCCTTTGCTCATCCGTTTTCGCACACTCGAGCTCCAGCGCCCAAGTTCGCATTTCCCACCTCGACCTTCTCCAACCATGTCCGGAGCGGGAGGTAGGTGGATGGTCTCCTCCGGTACGGAGGGACACGTCAAGAAGCTGAGGAGAGACGGATACTTGCCCGACGACATCGTGCAGCGGCCCCGGATGAGGGGCAGCTCATCCCCACCCCCAGGCCCCATGAGAGGGTAGTGTTCCTTACCCATTTCATTCGCGGACTGGGATTTCCTCTCCACCCATTTGTCCGGGGGCTCATGTTCTACTACGGCCTGGATTTCCACGATCTGGCCCCGAACTTCATCCTCAACATCTCGGTGTTTATCGTCGTGTGCGAGGCCTTGCTCCGCATCAAGCCTCACTTCGGCTTATGGCTGAAGACTTTCAATGTCAAGCCGAAGGTAGTGAGCGGCCACCAGGCGGAGTGCGGAGGCGCCATGGTGGGCAAGATGACCAACGTCACCTGGCTCTAGGGCTCCTTTGTGGAGACCATAAAGGGGTGGCAATCGGGGTGGTTCTACATCACCGAGCCGCGTGACCCTACATGGGTAGCGGCCCCCGAGTTCCGATCTGGCTTCCCCACACGGCTCACCTCCTGGCAAGAGAAGGGCCTGTCATGGGGTTGTTCGGGAGAGCTGACCGGACTCCAAACATGTATTCAAAACATGGTGAACAAGAAGCTGAAACTCGTCAGCGTAGTCCAGGTCATGCTCAACCGCCGGATCCTCCCGTGCTAACAACGGGCCTTCAACTTGTGGGAGTTTGACCCGGCGCAGCACCGAACTCTGAATAGGCTCTTCGACACAACTCACGAAGATGCCTGGAGGGTGCTGTTCAAGAGCGCCGAGGTCCCCCCTCCTACTACGGAGGATCGCGGACTTAGCGCGAAGCGCCAAGCCAGCGTGGTAAGCTGCTTTACCTCTTACAGGATACTTGTTTTTGATAGCTTGACTCCATCCGGGATCTAAACTCCCGTACCTTTGACAGGACAGGCAGGAGACGACTGGACAGATCGACTATCCGGCTCCTTTGCCTGACGGCCCAGCAGATGCTCTTCTCCCGAAGATGCTGACTCCGGCTCCTTATACAGTGCTGGAGAAGACCAAGAAGGTCAAGGGAACCCAAAGGAGTTCCCGACGCCAGGCGTCATCGGACTCACTGTTCGAGGACTCTACGGCGCAATCCTCCCCCGAAGACGAGGAGGCAGAAGAAGATGCTCCCCCTCCAGACGGGGGAGACAAGAAAAGGAAGGCCGCCCCATCCGAGGAGGCCGAAGGGTCCAAGAAGGGGAGGACTCTCCTTCCGGACAGCTCTACCACCGTCGCCGATGGCGAAGACGAGTGGCTGCCCAGGGCCAAGCCCCTGGGGAACTCGTAAGTATTCGGATACTAGAGTAACTCATAGCATTCCTTTGTCCCACTACTTCACCTAACGCCGAAATATGATTATGCAGGCCGCCCCGAGCCCGTATCGATGTATCATCGGACGGCTCCCTAGGCTCGTCGGATATGGATAGCGATCCAGTTCCGACCACCACGTCCCCTCATCATGCGGACAACGCCGAGGTGTTGTCTCAAGAGGCACCGGGTCGAGGGAAGATGGTCCCGGAGGCGCCTCAAGGCGGCCTCCCGGACTCCGGGAGCAAAGGGGACAAGGCCCCTGAGGGCTCCGAGTTCAGCCCTCAGCTGAACTCCGCGCCGGAACCTCCAGTGGTTCCGGACTCGGGCTGGCGGCCTCCTTCTAAGAGGGGCGAGACATCTGTACCAGTGACCTCTGTACATCCAGAGGCGCCGGACAATCTGCTGGAAGCGCTTCACTGCGCTTCCATCGACGAGGAGCACCGCACTATTATGAGTGCGGTGATCCAGAAGGTTCAGTCTGCCAAGAGTGGATTGACTGAAGCCTGTGCGAGCCTTCTAACAGGCTTTGAGGTAGGTTTTTAAAATATAGGAAAAATATTACCTCATAGACAGTAGCCCCTGATGCTCTGTTCGGTGTTCACAAAGAAAAGCCGAACAGAGGATCAAACAATATCGCAGGAGTCTAATATGAGTATGTCAATATGCATATGCAGGCTTAGCTGCTGGCGTCCGCCGCACTGACTGCGGAGGTCGCCGTACTGAAGCAGGACCTTAAAGGGTCCCAGGACGAGCTCGGCCTTGCCAAGAGGCAGCTCGAGGAGAACAAAGGTAAGTAGTACCTAGTCTGTGGATATGTATAAAAAGAATGCGATCGCAAAATGACAGGATCATCATGAATTTGCCAGGGGCCATGACCGAAGTGGCGACCCTAAAGCAAGCGCTGTCCGAGGCTGAAGATAAAGCGGCCAAAGAGCACACCGAGCGAGAAAAGCAAGAGGCTCGGGTGGGCGAGGTGCAGCAAGAGCTCTGGCTCTCGTGAGGAAGCATGAGGCGTTGGAGCTTGACTCGAAGACGCGAGATTCTGAGCTTGCCGCGGCCCTCGAGAGCGCAAAAAGTGCCAAGGCCAAAGCCCAAAAGGCCCTCCAGGAGATCGACGTGATGAAGAAGATAGCAGCGGGTAAGGCATTCTATATGCAAAGCAAGCATGTAAAAGTAAATTACCGATTACTTACCCGAATTCGGAGCTCTCCAGGAGCATTCGCAGATTTGCCTCGCAGCGTGTCGGATGCCACGAAGTTTTGCTGGGCTGAGGATGGAAGCTCAACGGAGAAGTTGTTCTGGGCCCAGTATACTGGGACCGAACACCCAGTGTCTGTGAGCGACCAGCTGAAACAGCTGGTCGAACTGCACAAGGCGGCCGAACATGCCATGAAGGGCTTTATAGTCCGGCTGTGGCCTGGTGACGCCCTTCCGAACAGCTACTTCAGCCTGGTGAGGCGGCTTGTGGATGCCTGCCCGCGGTGGAGGTCGTCAAGCGATCCGTCTGCATTGAAGGTGCACGCCGGGATTTCGCCCGTGTGAAGTTGCATTGGGTCAAGCTAGACACCGTGAAGCTGATCAAGGAAGGGCCGCCGGAGGGCAAGGAGCATTGCCACCCCGAGATGTACTACGAGGGTGTTCTACCGGGTGCCCATCTCATAGCGGACGAGTGCACGAAAGATGTAATATTTGAGTGAAACTTGCTCGTGTGATCCTGTATTTATGACAACTTGTTCATATGCGCTATGCAACGCTTATTTGAATTTAAAATATTACCTTCTGTTTGGCTATTTATCCAATCTGAGAGATGTCTAGTCCTCGGCTTCTGCCCCCATGCCGCGAGTGCTGGGGTGTTCGGGATAGACCTGAGCACTCTTGTTCCCATTTTTGGGTCCTTCGAGGGACGTGCTCAGCACAATGAACAAGGCATCTGCACTAATAATGCTTTATCACTCTCACTTAGCCATAGAATTCTATAATTATAAATTTTGGTGAAGCCCCTGGTATTTGGAAGGACGAATTCGGGGCACGATACACGCCTTTAAGCCGGACAGGGCTGGCCCCTCGCTCTAAGCGGCATAAGTCTTTAGGGACTCGAAACCTCGCCAAACAGCGACCAGTCTCTCGCCTTATCATGATAGTCAGTTTTAGATTTCTCTACTGAGGTGCTTAGCCCAGCAGAACCGGGGCACAATCGCAGTAGTTCTCCTAGCGCTACCTTAACCGATAGAGCAGAACGTAAGGTACCAAAACATAGGAGCCGGGCAAACCCAACATTTGACCAAAGACATGATTCGCAGCTGATGCATATAATGCTATAAGTTCGGGGTGCCGCACTTGTGAAAGTGTTCGGACTTTTCACACCATATTGTGGGGTACGTGAGCCCCTGGTGTATTGGCCGTACCAAAGTGTACGGTTGCAAGGCGTCATTAATGAGCACATATATATATAACAATAATGCAATAATAGTCGTAATGTTATGCATTGTTTATTCAAAACGGTGCGTTAAAGCAGAATGATATAGATAGTGCGATAAGCAAAGAGTAGGACTATGTCCCTTCCAAGGGCAAGATGAGGAATAGTATTAAATCAAATATTTTGCTCGTTATTGTAATCCACCTGGGAATTCTGTGGTGTGGCGTAGCTTTCTTCCTCCTTGGTTGCTGCATCATGTGTTCGGCAATAGTGCTGCCGGATTTCCAGAGATTAAGGTCCTGAAAAAGAGAAAAAATAACCAAGCGGGAAGCCCCTAGTGCGGTTTAAGCCGCGTCTTGGGGCGTGCCGCAGTTGTGCCCCCTCCCCGCCTGTGCCCATGGTATTTTTAATGCGTAATTATGTACGCGTGGCACGAGTTTCATCGTTTGGCTGGGGTTGGGGTGGGGTCTGCATTGCTACGCGAGCTCAGATCGTGCCAGGCGGTCTAGTTGCCGATTGCTCCGAGCGCGCTTGAAGGTGTCCGGGTCTTGAAACGCCGAACTGGTGGATTGCCTTGAAAGGCTGCTTTGCGCTTCTGCTGCAAGGGCTGCAGTGTGCTCCTCCGTTCGGAGAGAGCGCTCTGTGTTTCCATTGACTGTAATAACCCCACGAGGTCCTGGCATCTTGAGCTTGTGGTATGCATAATGCGGTACCGCATTGAATCTCGCAAATGCGGTTCGCCCGAGCAGTGCATGATAACCACTGTGGAACGGGACTATATCGAAGATTAACTCTTCGCTTTGGAAGTTATTCGGGGATCCGAAGACCACTTCCAGTGTAATTGAGCCTGTGCAATGGGCCTCTATGCCTGGAATAATGCCTTTAAAGGTCGTTTTTGTGGGTTTGATCCTTGAGGGGTCTATACCCATTTTGCGCACTATGTCCTGGTAAAGCAGGTTCAGGCTGCTGCCGCCATCCATAAGGACTCGAGTGAGGTGAAATCCGTCAATGATTGGGTCTAGAACCAGTGCGGCGAATCCGCCATGACGGATACTAGTGGGATGGTCCCTGCGATCGAAAGTGATCGGATAGGAGGACCATGGGTTGAACTTTGGGGCGACTGGCTCCAACGCATATACGCCCCTGAGCGCACGCTTCCGCTCCCGCTTGGGGGTGTGTGTTGCGTCATGTTCACCGTCCGCACTTGTGGGGGAAACCTCTTCTGTCCTCCGGTGTGTGTCTGCCGGGGCTCCTCCTCGTCATCGCTATGTGACCCATTATCCTTGTTTTCGGCAATTAACTTGCCAGCCTGCTTGAACACCGAACAATCCTTGTTGGTGTGATTGGCTGGCTTGTCTGGGGTGCCGTGTATTTGACACAAGCGATCGAGTATACGGTCCAAACTGGACGGGCTCGGCGTACTTTGTTTGAATGGCTTTTTTCGCTGACCAGGTTTAGAGCCTTTGAATCCGGCATTGACTGCCGTATCCTCAGTATTATTGCTGTTAATGCGGCGCTTATGTTTGTTGCGACGTGACCTGCTATTGTCATCCTTGGTATCCGAGGTACCATGGTTCTTTGACATATTGTTACTGCGAGCCAGCCAGTTGTCTTCTCCCGCACAAAAGCGGGTCATGAGTGTCGTGAGGGCTGCCATAGATTTCGGCTTTTCCTGACCAAGGTGCCGGGCTAGCCACTCATCGCGGATGTTGTGTTTGAAAGCTGCTAGGGCCTCTGCATCCGGACAGCCGACGATTTGGTTTTTCTTTGTTAGGAACCAAGTCCAGAATTGCCTGGCCGATTCTTCTGGCTGCTGAATTATGTGGCTCAAGTCCTCGGCATCTGGTGGTCGCACATAAGTGCCCTGAAAGTTGTCGAGGAATGCAGCTTCCAGATCTTCCTAACAGCTAATGGACTCTGCTGGCAAGCTGTTAAGCCAATGCCGCGCTGGTCCTTTGAGATTTAGTGGGAGGTATTTGATGGCGTGTAAGTCATCACCTCGGGCCATGTGGATGTGGAGGAGGAAATCCTTGATCCATACCGCAGGATCTGTTGTGCCGTCGTATGATTCAATATTTATAGGTTTGAAACCTTCTAGGATTTGATGATCCATTACTTCGTCTGTGAAGCATAAGGGGTGTGCGGCGCCTCTGTATTGGGCTATATCGCGAAGCAGCTCGAATGGGTCTTGCCCGCTGTGTTCAGCCCGGCCGGATTTACTTTTACTGTATCCGGCGTGACATTTATCGTCTCGCATAGTGGCGCACCCTCGTGATCCGTAGATCAATCTTGCATGTTTTGCTTTGTCCTCCAATACGTCTCGCAGGTCTGGCGTGTTTCCCCATGCTTTTTTATTTGAATGGCATCGGGGTGCGGGCTGAGCTTTTGTCTGGAATGCCTCTCTATCACGGCCACGAGGTGGCCGATCAGCCGCGTCATACGCTTCTTCCTCCAGTCAAGGTAGCAACCTACACTTTGGGTAACTCTTGGAGGGGCGCTCAAGTTTATATTCCTCGGCCACGAGGACTTCAGTCCATCTCTCAGCTAGCAGATCTTGATCATCTTGAAGTTGCTGCTACTTTTTCTTCAGGCTATTTGCCGTGGCCATAAGCCGGCGCTTGAAGCGCTCTTGTTCGACGGGATCCTCTAGCACGGCGAATTCATCATTACCGAGGCTTGCCGAGGCTTCGGAGGGGGGCATGTAATTATCATCCTCCGCCTCTCCGTCTGCCGATCTCTCAGGAGGGCTGGCTCCTCCATCCTCCTACTCTAAATCTTGCTGGAGGTGGTTGTTGTTGTCTTCAGCACTATCCGGAGTGTTATTACCTCCTGTGGCGGTATCACCACTTTTGCTTTGGCGGGACTTAGAGCGGCGCCGCTGACGTTGGCGCTTGGGTTGCTTCTTGGAGGGGTCATCCTTCGTTGTCTCGTTGCCATTTCCTTCTTTGGGTGCATCCACCATGTATATATCGTATGATGAGGTGGCTGTCCAGTGCCCTGTGGGAAGTGGTTCTTCTTCGTCTCCCGCATCGTCGTCCATACCATCAATATCTTCGGAGTCGAAGTCGAGCATGTCGGTTAAGTCATCGATAGTGGCTACTAAGTGGGTGGTGGGTGGGCCACGAATTTCTTCATTGTCCGCATCCCAGTCCTGCCGGACATAGTTCGGCCAGGATCCTCCTGACAAGGAGAGAGACCTTAATGAGTGCAGTATATCGCTGAAGGGCGAGTGCTGAAAGATATCCGCGGAGGTAAACTCCATGATAGGCGCCCAATCAGATTCGATAGGAACGGGGGCAGGCGGTTCGGAGTCCGTTATCGGGGAAGGATCCGGTAGTTTAACAACACAGCTCTCGTGCAAGGTAAGGTTGATGTTCGGATCGATCGCCGCTAAGGATAAGGCCTCCATGGCGGGGTCCATCCACCCGTCCGCAGAAGGCGGAACTGGCTCCGAATTGAGGGTCGGAGCGGCTGCCAGTGCGATCTCCTTAACACTGTCTGATGGTAGAGCTAAATCGTGCTCATCGTGACCGTGTGACGCACAAGGCAGAGGCTTGAATCCATCGAAGATCAAGTCCCCGCGGATATCGGCCGTGTAGTTTAAGCTTCCAAACCTGAACTTGTGGCCAGGGGCGTAACTTTCAATCTGCTCCAGATGGCCAAGCGAATTGGCCCATAGTGCAAAGCCTCCAAACACGAAGATCTGTCCGGGGAGAAAAGTCTCACCCTGGACTGCATCGCCATCGATGATAGTAGGAGCCATCAAGCCTAGCGGCAATGACACAGAGGAACTCTCAATGAAAGCACCAATGTCGGTGTCAAAACCGGCGGATCTCGGGTAGGGGGTCCCGAACTGTGCGTCTAAGGCGGATGGTAACATGAGGCAGGGGAAACAGTGTTTTACCGAGGTTCGGGCCCTCTTGATGGAGGTAAAACCCTACGTCATGCTTGATTAATATTGATGATATGGGTAGTACAAGAGTAGATCTACCACGAGATCAGAGAGGCTAAACCCTAGAAGCTAGCCTATGGTATGATTGTATGTTGTCCTATGAACTAAAACCCTCTGGTTTATATAGACACCAGAGAGGTTAGGGTTACACAAGGTCGGTTACAAAGGAGGAGATACACATATCCGTATTGCCTAGCTTGACTTCCACGCCAAGTAGAGTCCCATCCGGACATGAGACGAAGTCTTCAATCTTGTATCTTCATAGTCTAATAGTCCGGCCAATGGATATAGTTCGGCTGTCCGGAGACCCCCTAATCCAGGAATCCCACAGTTTCGATAGGGGTAGGTTTGTAATTTCACTCAAACATGAAGTAACCGCCTCTCACCTGGATTCATACACGGTGGGCGCCAAAACAAAGTGTGCCCTCGGGCGAAATCGACTCCCTCCCCGATTCATATTCATACATGGTGGGCGCCAAAAACAAACTCTCGTCAGCAAATATTCGGTGTATGCGAGATTACCGTCCTATCCGCAACCGACTAATGTTGCTGTGATGTAGTAGAAATTTGAAATGGGGGCTAAGTTTGTAAATTTCCTCACATTTGAGACAAGCGCGCCCTGAACAGATGGTTCCCCCTTCCTCTCTACCTGCCTTTTCCCCATTCGTACTCCATGGGCGCCAAAACACCCTCTCCACCCAACCCTCCTCCGTCTGCCGCCGTCCGCCACCCCATCCACCGCCGTCCTACTCCACCATGCCGGAGCTGATACCCCGACGCCGCCGTCCATTACAAGAGATCGACCTCTCTCATCCACGGCTTTGGACCGGTATCCTTGCATCCCGTCCTCTCGCTTCATCCCCGCCGTCGTCCACCTTGCCGGCGCCGCTCCTACGACCGTATCGTCCACCGCGCCCTGCCGCCACCGTCTACCCTCCTAGATCTGCTTCCACGCTGCCGACAGCCATCGCTACCGCAACACCATCAAATTCTAAGCAGATGCGTACATGGCGCCACACCAGAGGTGGTACTCTTTCGTATCTGCTCAACTAATTTATCACAGCAAGAAAATAGATCGCCATTGCTTTACTCTAATTTCTTATCTTGGTTGCGAAGTTGCCTTTGTTCGGTTTGCACCTTCAGATCCGCCATGTGTAACGCCCACGATGCGGCTATATCTACCACATGTCGAAGCACGACTTAGAGGCATAACCGCATTGTAAGCAATGTCGCAAGTGAGGTAATCTTCACAACAACCCATGTAATAATAAGGAAAAGAGATACATAGTTGGCTTACACTCGCCACGTCACACAATAGCATAAATATCATTACATTAATCCAGATACACTCAAGGTCCGACTACGGAACCAAAATAAAGAACAACCCAAATACGACAAAGTCCCCGATCGCCCCAACTGGGCACCACTACTGATAATCTGGAAAGGAAACGTAGTATCGTCCTGAGTCCTCATCGAACTCCCACTTGAGCTCAGTCGAATCTCCTAGAGCGGTATCATCGGTCCCTGCATCTGGTTTTGGAAGTAATTTGTGAGTCACGGGGACTCAGCAATCTCACACCCTCGCGATCAAGACTATTTAAGCTTATAGGAAGGGTAAAAGGTATGAGGTGGAGCTGCAGCAAGCGACTAGCATATATGGTGGCTAACATACGCAAAAGAGAGCGAGAAGAGAAGGAAAAGGCACGGTCGAGAAACAATGATCAAGAAGTGATCCTAGAACAACCTACGTTCAAGCATAACATGAGACCGTGTTCTCTTCCCGAACTCCGCCGAAAAGAGACCATCACGGCCACACACTCTATTGATTCATTTTAATTAAGTTAAGGTTAAGGTTTTCTACAACCGGACATTAACAAATTCCCATCTGCCCATAACCGCGGGCATGGCTTTCGAAAGTTCAAATCCCTGCGGGGGAGTCCCAACATAGCCCATCACAAGCTCTCACGGTCAACGAAGGATATTCCTTCTCCTAAGACAATCCGATCAGACTCGGAATCCCAGTTACAAGACATCTCGACAATGGTAAAACTAAACCAGCAAAGCCGCTCGAATGTGCCGACAAATCCCGATAGGAGCTGCACATATCTCGTTCTCAGGGCACATCAGATGATCCATACGTCGGGTAGGCCAGCCCAGAGTTGCCCCTGGTAGCCCCGGACATCGCTCAGGTTGGACCAACACTTAGAGAAG
>NC_041380.1:295378348-295432046 GCF_002162155.2 Triticum dicoccoides
AAAATAAATATGACCCTTGAGTCCGCGAAACCCAAGGGAAAAAGGCTAGGTGGCGAATGGTAAAACCAAGGTTGGGCATTGCTGGAAGAGTTTTATTCAAGGCGAACTGTCAAGGGGTTCCCATTATAACCCAACCGTGTAAGGAACGCAAAATCAAGGAACATAACACCGGTATGACGGAAACTAGGGCGGCAAGAGTGGAACAAAACACCAGGCATAAGGCCGAACCTTCCACCCTTTACCAAGTGTATAGATGCATTAAAGTAAACAAGATATAATAATGATATCCCAACAATGAACATGTTCCAACAAGGAACAAACTCCAAACTTCACCTGCAACTAGCAATGCTATAAGAGGGGCTGAGCAAAGCGGTAACATAGACAAACAACGGTTTGCTAGGACAAGGTGGGTTAGAGGTTTTACATGTCAACATGGGAGGCATGATAAGCAAGTGGTAGGTATCGTAGCATAGGCATAGCAAAAGAGCGAGCATCTAGCAAGCAAAGATAGAAGTGATTTCGAGGGTATGGTCATCTTGCTTGCAAAGTTCTCCGAGTTGACGTTAGCTTGATCCTCGTAAGCGTACTCAACGGGCTCCTCGATCACATACTCGTCTCCCGGCTCTACCCAAGAAAGAACAACAAGCAAAAGGAGACACATTCAACCACGTGCAATGCACAAACAACATGATGCAAAACATGGCATGATATGCGGGATGTGATATGCGATGCACATGCATGTTTTGGAAAGCAAAGATTGAACCTCGCCTCAACTTGGAAAACCAATAGTTCCACTAGAAAGAGGAATTGATTTCGGTCGAAATCGATATAAAGATCACCGGAATCGGATGCACGGTTTGCAAATAACAAGCAAAACAAATATGGCACCGATATGTGATTAACAGCACGAGGCCATCTAAATGCATCAAGAACAACAAGCTACTGCACTCTAACATAACAACAAAATACATGGCAGGGATCCACTCAAGATGCTTGACAAAATATGAACACTGATCTATGGCTAATTCACTCAATAGTAGGTTCAAACAAGCATGGCAAAAGTGCAAAAGATATCAGGTTACAGCCTTAGTGAAAATAACAACAAGTCAGGAATTTAACATCAGGAAGCAATGTTTAGAGCAAGGTAACAACATGCTACAGGAACATATCATGGAAAAGCAAGGCATGTCATCAAGCTACTCAAAGCATACAACAAAAGTCCCTTACTGACCATAAGCCAAAAGGGATCAGAAAATACAATGGCAACCATGTGAACATAGCAATTATCGTTAACAGATTCAAACTTAGTAGAAAACTGGAACATGGCAAAACAGATATCAAGTAGGCATGTTTACGAGCTCGATGCACTCACCACAAGGCATTGCATGACAAACTAAGCATACACCCAGCAAGTAGACATGGCATAGAATCTAAACATGGCAAGAACAACAACATAGCATGCATGGATCAACTACAACAACCTCGGCAAAAATGCTTAACATGTAAACATTCTGCCAGGAACCTTTTATAGCAAAAGTAGAGCTTGATTGACTCAAGCTAGAGTGCTCCATAATTGCAAACAAAGACATGGATGGATAGAGCAACACAATATCTACAAAACATCCTTACTGATCATGCTCAAAAGAGGCATGGATCACTGTAACAACAAGAATACAAGGCATAAAAATAATGACAGGACAAAGACTTGGAATATTTCCATGTCCCTGAAATCAGCAACATTACGGGAGCTAATTTGCATGCTTGTGCTAGTCACCAAAAATATCACAAAAATAAATGGCATACACCCCTGTAAAGATGGCATGGCATACTTCAAAACTCATGTAGGGCTCAAGTTCATAGAAGGCACACATTAATCATGGCAAAAATGACAAATGTCCAATTACTGATATGAATCTAAAACTAACAGAAACTAGCACTCTTGCAATAGCATTTTGGGCATCAATATGGGATCAAATGAACATGATGCAATGAGATGAAATGAAGTACTCGTCGAGACGAACAATTTGATATGCTACATGCCCAAAACGGAGCCACGGTTGCAGAGATACGATGCGATGAAAAATGCTAAAACTACTGGAAATTAGGGCAAAAGTCAACCTCCAAAAACAGATCTGGATCGGGCACGTCCTTCGAGGTTCGCCAGAATCACTGTTCGCCGAAGTTGGTGGGAGATTGAGGTCGCCGGACTTGGGGTGGAAGGATCCGGCCGGAGATGGGACTTGGCGCGCCGAGGTGGCGGCGGTTGGCAGCGGCGAAGGCTCTCCGCGGCGCTGGCGGAGGAGCTCGGCGACTGGATCGGCGGGGGCGCCGGTCGCCGACGAGGGCGCGAGGCGGCGGCCGCACGGAGGAGGCGGGCGGCGGGAGACCGAGGGGGCGGCGCTGGCCGGATGGGCCGTGGGGCCGCTCGTGGGCTCGGTAGGCCCGCGCGGTCGGCGGTGATGTGGGCACCGACCCGGGACACGTGGCAGCGCGCTATTCGTCCGGCGGAGCCAGTCAGACGTGTCCGGCCGTCCGGAGGACGAGGGATCTAGGGTTAGGGGGAAGAGACCCGGGATTTCGGAGGGGGGGGCTCTATTTATAGGTAGAGGGAGCGAGGAGGCTCCAAATTGAGCTCGGTTTGCGGCCACGCGATCGTGATTGAACGACCTAGAAGATGGAGGGGTTTTACGTGGGTTTTGGGCCACTTTGGAGGGGTGTTGGGCTGCAACACACACGAGGCCTTTTCGGCTCCTCGGTTAACCGTTGGAGTATCAAATGAAGTCCAAATGGCACGAAACTTGATAGGCGGTCTACCGGTAGTAAACCAAGGCCGCTTGGCAAGTCCCGGTCCAATCCGAAAACGTTTAACACCCGCACACAAAAAGAGGTAGAAAAGGACACCGGAGGACATAGGAGCGCCGAAATGCAAAACGGACAACGGGGAAAATGCTCGGATGCATGAGACGAACACGTATGCAAATGCAGTGCACATGATGACATGATATGAGATGCATGACAAAGACAAAAGCAACATGAAGACAAAACCCGACAATGAGGAAATAACATAACTTAGTGCCGGAAATGGCAAGAGTTTGAATACAAATATGGCAAGTTACATACGGGGTGTTACAACACTCCACCACTACGAAAGGATCTCGTCTCAAGATCTAGGACTGGAAAAACTCTGGGTATTCAGAATGAAGGTGAACCTCGCGTTCCTGGGTGGCTTCATGGTCGGAATGATGTGACCACTTGACTTTCAGGAATTTGATATACTTGTTGCGAGTCTTGCGCTCAGTTTCTTCAAGAATAGCAACGGGGTGCTCACGATAAGACAGGTCTTCCTGGAGATCAATCTCTTCAAAGTAGATGGTGTGGTCAGGAGTCTTGAAACACTTGCGGAGTTGAGACACGTGGAACACGTCGTGCATGTTTGGAAAGTTGGAGGGAAGCTCAAGTTGATAGGCGAGATCGCCTCTTTTGCCGATGATCTTGAAAGGACCCACGTATCTAGGGGCAAGCTTCCCTTTGATACCGAAGCGACGAGTACCTTTCATTGGAGCGACGCGGAGGTAGACATGGTCTACGATCTCGAAAGCCAAGTCATGATGCTTGCTATCATAGTAACTCTTCTGGCGCGATTGCGCGGCTTTGAGATTATCACAAATGACTTTGGACATTTCTTCTGCCTATGTGATCAAGTCATTGCCAAGAAGTTGGCGTTCACCATTCTCTGACCAGTTAAGAGGAGTACGGCACTTCCTGCCATAGAGAATCTCAAATGGGGCCTTGCTCAAACTCGCTTGAAAGTTGTTGTTGTAGGAGAACTAGGCATATGGAAGACAATCTTCCCACTTCATACCGAAAGAAATGACACATTCCCCGAGCATATCTTCAAGAATTTGATTTACTCGCTCGACTTGGCCACTAGTTTGAGGATGAAAGGCTGTGTTGAAGCGAATGTTTGTGCCCATGGCCTTCTGAAAAGAATCCCAGAACTTGGAGGTGAAGATGCTGCCATGACCTGAGGATATCAACTCCGGAATGCCGTGCAGAGAGACAATCCTAGAGGTATATAGATCTGCCAACTGTGCTGCTGTGATAGATTCTTTAATAGGCACAAAATGAGCCTCTTTACTGAGCTTGTCGATGACAACAAAGATAGCATCATTGCCACGCTTGGACTTTGGAAATCCAGTCACGAAGTCCATCTCAATATGTTCAAACTTCCATTCTGGAATGGCAAGAGGTTGGAGGAGACCAGCTGGTCGTTGGTGTTCTGCTTTCACTCTTCTGCAAACATCACATTCATTCACGAACTAAGCAATCTCGTGCTTCATTCGAGTCCACCAATACAACTGCTTGAGGTCCTGGTACATCTTTGTACTTCCAGGGTGAATAGAGAGGAGTGAATTGTGAGCCTCGTTCATAATGACTTTACGAAGGTCACCTTTAGGCACAACAATGCAATCCTCGAAGAATATAGTATCCTTGTTATCAAGAGGATAGCACTTGTACTTGGGTTGACTCTTGGCAATCCCAATCTTCACCTTCTTCACCTAGCATCAAGAAGTTGTGCCTCGCGAATCTGATCTTCCAAAGTAGGAGAGACTTGGAGGTTGGCAAGAAATCCATGAGGAACAACCTGGAGATTGAGTTTGCGGAAAGCTTCACAAAGCTCGGGTTGGTAAGGCTTGAGAATCAAACTGTTGCAGTAAGCCTTCCTGCTCAATGCGTCAGAATTTACATTGGCCTTGCCTAGAGTATACTCAATACTCAGATTATACTCTTAAATCATTTCGACCCGATGAGTCTGCCTGAGGTTGAGGTTTGGCTGAGTGAAGATGTACTTGAGACTCTTATGATCAGTGAAGATGTCCACTTTTCTTCCCAATAAGAGATGTCTCCAAGTTAAAAGAGCATGGACAACTGCCGCCAACTCGAGGTCATGAGTGGGATAGTTCTTTTCATTGGGCTTCAACTGGCGAGAGGTACAGGCCACAACTTTCTTCTCTTGCATCAACACTGCACCAATACCTTGAAGGGAAGCATCACAGAAGACCTCGAACGGTTTCGATTCGTCAGGAGGAGTCAGAACTGGAGCAGTGACTAACTTCTCTTTCAGGGTGTTGAAGACGATGTCACATTCAGGCGACCAGACATACTTCACATGCTTCTGGAGGAGGTTGGAAAGAGGCTTCACGATCTTAGAGAAGTTCTCAATGAACCTTCGACAATAGCTTGCGAGCCCAAGGAAGTTGCGGAGTCGCTTCACGTTCTGAGGTGGTTCCCAATTCACAATTGGAGACACCTTCTCAGAATTAACAGCTATACCATTGGCGGAGATGATATGCCCAAGGTAGAGAACCTCATCGAGCCAAAACTCGCCGTCAGTGTCAAAACAGGCGGATCTCGGGTAGGGGGTCCCGGACCGTGCGTCTAAGGTGGATCGTAACAGGAGGCAGGGAACACGATGTTTTACCTAGGTTCGGGCCCTCTTGATGGAGGTAAAACCCTATGTCCTGCTTGATTAATCTTGATGATATGGGTAGTACAAGAGTAGATCTACCACGAGATCAGAGAGGCTAAACCCTAGAAGCTAGCCTATGGTATGATTGTATGTTGTCCTACGGACTAAAACCCTCCGGTTTATATAGACACCGGAAAGGGCTAGGTTACACAAGATCGGTTACAAAGGAGGAGATACACATATCTGTATTGCCTAGCTTGCCTTCCACGCCAAGTAGAGTCCCATCCGGACACGAGACGAAGTCTTCAATCTTGTATCTTCATAGTCCAACAGTCCCGCCAAAGGATATAGTCTGGCTGTCTGAAGACCCCCTAATCCTGGACTCCCTCAGTAGCCCCTGAACCAGGCTTTCAATGACGATGAGTCCGGCGTGCAGTATTGTCTTTGGCATTGCAAGGCGGGTTCTCCGAACACACCACGAAAGAATTTGAATACAAGGATAGGTTCCGACCCTGCAAAATAAGTTCCACATACCACCGTAGAGAGAATAATATTTCCACAAATACAATTTGCTGACTTGTTTTGGCAACACGACATTATGCCATGGCCCGTTGATTATTTGAACCGTTTCCTTTAACTAGCCCCGCACATAACGTGAGGCAGTTTTTTTTGACACGTCTTGTCAAAGTAGAGATCATGTCCCCTTATCACGGGATTCTCATCAATACGGGTGTGGGTAACCCAACCGCGCCATCGATTACGGCGCTTGGGGGATAAGAGAGTTTTACCAGGCCAGTGGGGATGTATAGTTTCGTCCGCCCATATAAAGGGATAAGGATTCACCTTTTCATCCACGCCTTCTTCCTCCTTTGCTCATCCATTTTCGCACACTCGAGCTCTAGCGCCCAAGTCCGCACTTCCCACCTCAACCCTCTCCAGCCATGTCCGGAGCGGGAGGCAGGTGGATGGTATCCTCCGTCACGGAGGGACACATCAAGAAGCTAAGGAGAGCCGGATACCTGCCCGGCGACATCGCGCACTGGCTCCCAGATGAGGGGCAGCTCATCCCCACCCCCAGGCCCCATGAGAGGGTAGTGTTCCTTACCCATTTCCTCCGCGGACTAGGATTCCCTCTCCACCCATTCGTCCGGGGGCTCATGTTCTAGTACGGCCTGGATTTCCATGATCTGGCCCCGAACTTCATCCTCAATATCTCGGCGTTTATCGTCGTGTGTGAGGCCGTCCTCTGCATCCAGCCCCACTTCGGCTTATAGCTGAAGACCTTCAATGTCAAGCCGAAGGTAGTGAGTGGCCGCCCAGCCGGAGTGCGGAGGCGCCATGCTGGGCAAGATGCCCAATGTCACATGGCTCGAGGGCTCCTTCATGGAGACCATAAAGGGGTGGCAATTGGGGTGGTTCTATATCACCGAGCCGCGTGACCCCGAATGGGCAGCGGCCCCCAAGTTCCGATCCGGCATCCCCACGCGGCTCACCTCCTAGCAAGAGAAGGGCATGTCCTAGGGTAGTTTGGAAAAGCTAACCGAACTCCAAACATGTATCCAAAATATGGTGAGAAAGAAGCTCAAACTCGTCAACATAGTCCAGGTCATCCTCATCCGCCGGATCCTCCCGTGTCAACGATGGGCTTTCAACTTGTGGGAGTTCGACCTGGCCCAGCACCAAACTCTGAACAGGCTCTTTGACACAACACACGAGGATGCCTGGAAGGTGCTATTCAAGGGCGCCGAGGTCCCTCCCTCCCTCACCGAGGACCGCGGGCTAAGCGCGAAGCGTCGAGCGCATTCGGTGAGTTCTATACATCCGGTAGGATATTTTATTTCCCCTAGCTTAATTATGTGCGGGGTCTGATCTCCATGCCTTTGACAGGACTGGGTGGAGACGCCGGGGCAGATTAACTATCCGGCCCCTCTGCCCGAAGACACTTCAGACGCTCTCCTTACGGGGATGCTGACTCCGGCCCCTTATAAGGTGTCGGAGAAGACCAAGAAGGCCAAGGGAACCCGAAAGAGTTCCCGACGTCAGGCATTATCAGACTCATCGTCCGTTAACTCTGCGACACACTCCTCCCCCAAAGACGAGGAGGAAGAAGAAGATGCTCCCCCTTCAGATGGGGGAGACAAGAAAAGGAAGGCCGCCCCAACCGATGGGGCCGAAGGGTCCAAGAAGGGAAGGACCCTCCTTCCGGATAGTTCCACCACCGCCGCCGAAGGCGAAGACGAGTGGCTACTCAGGGCCAAGCCCCTAGCAAAGTCGTAAGTATTCGGATACCAGAGTAACTCATAGCATTCCTTTGTCGCACTACTTCCCCTAACGCCGAATATGATTATGCAGGCCGCCACGAGCACGTATCGATGTATCGTCGGACGGCTCCCTGGGCTCGTCGGATATGGATAGAGATCCACTTCAGATCGCCACCTCCCCTTGCCCTGCGGACGACGCCGAGGTATTGTATCAAGAGGCACCGGGTCGAGGCGAGACAGTCCCGGAGGCGCCTCAAGGCGGCTTTCCAGACTCCGGGAGCAGAGGGAACAAGGCCCCCGAGGGCTCCGAGTTCGGCCCTCAGCCGAACACCGCGCTGGAACCTCCAGTGGTTCCAGACTCGGGCAGGCGGCTTCCTTCCAAGAGGGGCAAGACGCCTGTGCCGGTTACCTCTGTCCATCTAGAGGCGCCGGACAATCTGCTAGGAGCGCTTCGCAGCACTTCCATCGATGAGGAGCACCGTACTATTATGAGTGCGGTGGTCCAGAAGGTTCAGTCCGCCAAGAGCGGATTGACTGAAGCCTGTGCCAGTCTTCTAACAGGCTTTGAGGTAAGTGTTTAAAATATAGGAAAAATATTACCGCATAGACAGTAGCCCCTGATGCTCTGTTCGGTGTTCACAAAGAAAAGCCGAACAGAGGATCAAACGATATCACAGGAGTCTAATATAAGTATGTCAATATGTGTATGCAGGCTTCGCTGCTGGCATCTGCCGCACTGACTGCGGAGGTCGCCGCACTAAAGCAGGACCTGAAAGGGTCCAAGGACGAGATCGGCCTTGCCAAGAGGCAGCTCGAGGAGAACAAAGGTAAGTAGTACCTAGTCTATGGATATGTATAAAAAGAATGCGATTGCAAAATGACAAGATCATCATGAATTTGCCAGGGGCCACGACCGAAGTGGCGACCCTAAAGCAAGCGCTGTCTGAGGCCGAAGATAAAGCGGCCAAGGAGCACACCGAGCGGGAAAGGCAAGAGGCTCAGGTGGGCGAGGTGCAGCAAGAGCTCCAGGCTCTCGTGACGAAGCACGAGGCATTGGAGCTTGACTCGAAGACGCGAGAGTCTGAGCTTGTCGCAACCCTCGAGAGCACAAAGAGTGCCAAGGCCGAAGCCCAAAAGGCCCTCCAGGAGATTGACGCGATGAAGAAAATAGCGGCGGGTAAGGCATTCTATATGCAAAGCAAGCATGTGAGAGTAAATTACCTATTACTTACCCGAATCCAGAGCTCTCCAGGAGCATTCGCAGATTTGCCCCGCAGCATGTCGGATGCCGCACAGTTTTACCAGGCCGAGGAGGGAAGCTCAAGGGAGGAGTTGTTCTGGTCTCAGTATACTGGGACCGAACACCCGATGCCTTTGAGCGACCAGCTAAAGCAGCTGGTCGAGCTACACAAGGTGGCCGAACAGGCCATGAAGGGCCTTATAGTCTGGCTATGGCCTGGCGATGCCCTTCCGAACAGCTACTTCGGCCTGGTGAGGCGGCTTGTGGATGCCTGCCCACGGCTGGAAGTCATCAAGCGGTCCGTCTGTATCGAAGGTGCACGCCAGGCTTTCGCCCGTGTGAAGGTGCAATGGGCCAAGCTAGACGTCGTGAAGTTGATCAAGGAAGGACCGCCGCAGGGCAAGGAGCATCGCACCCCCAAAATTTATTATGAGGGTGTCCTGAAGGGTGCCCATCTTGTAGCGGATGAATGTCCAAAGGATGTAATATTTGAGTAAACTTGCTCGTGTGATCCTGTACGATGAAAACTTGTTTCATATGCGCTATGCAACGCTTGTTTGAATTTAAAATATTACCTTCTGTTTGGCTGTTTATCCAGTCTGAGAGATGGCTAGTCCTCGGCTTATGCCCCCATGCCGCGAGTGCTGGGGTGTTCGGGATAAACCTGAGCACTCTTGTTCCCATTTTTGGGTCCTTCGAGGGAGGTGCTCAGCACAGCGAACAAGGCAACCGGACTAATAATGCTTTATCACTCTCACTTAGCCATATAATTCTATAATTTTAAATTTCGGCGAAGCCCCTGGTATTCAGAAGGCCGAATTCGGGGCGCGATACACGCCTTTATGCCGGACAGGACCGGCTCCTCGCTCTAAGCGGCATAAGTCTTTAGGGACTCGAAACCTCGCCGAACAGCGACCAGTCTCTCGCCTTATCATGACAGTCAGTTTTAGCTTTCTTTACTGAGGTGCTTAGCCCAGCAGAATCGGGGCACAATCGCAGTAGTTCTCCTAGTGCTACCTTAGCCGATAGAGCGGAACGTAAGGTACCAAAACATAGGAGCCGGGCAAACCCAACATTTGACCAAAGACATGATTCGGAGCTGATGCATATAATGCTATAAGTTCGGGGTGCCGCACTTGTGAAAGTGTTCAGACTTCTCACACACACACACACACACATATATATAACAAGAATGCAATAATAGTCGTAATGTTATGCATTGTTTATTCAAAAAGGTGTGTTAAGGCAGAATGATACAGATAGTGCGAGAAGCAAAAAGTAGGACTATGTCCCTTCCAAGGGCAAGCTGAGGAATAGTATTAAAGCAAATATTTCACTCGTTATCGTAATCCACCTGGGAGTTCCGTGGTGTGACGTAGCTTTCTGCCTCCTTGGTTGCTTCATCATGTGTTCGGCAATCATGCTGCCGGACAGGGTTTCCAGAGATTAAAGTCCTGAAAGAGAAAAATAACAAAGCGGGAAGCCCCTAGTGCGGTTTAAGCCGTGTATTGGGGCATGTCGTAGTTGTGCCCCCCTCCCCTCCTGTGCCCCTAGTGCGGTTTAAACATCAGATCTATATTTACTCTTACCATAAGGTTGGTACTGAAGAAGTTTAGTTGTGCATTGCTCTTGGTTGTACCTTTTTCCTGTATCGCTGCACTTACATTTATAGCTACTTGGTTATGTAGCATCACTCTTCATCTTATCTTAAATATTCTCCATTTTTTCATATATTATCACATCTATATTTACTCTTAACAAAATGTAGAATAAAGGCAATGCTTTTGAAGAAGATTCTGTGGTAAACTTCTTGAATTGCCCCCCCCCCCATCAGCATGGACAAGGCCTTTATAGAGCCTGTCTTCACCAATAATGTAAGTTTGTCCATCTCAAGCCTTCAAACTTTGTTGTATATATTTGGTTAGGCATGACTGCAACAACTGTTTATTTTTGGTGTTTGCATCAAATTGCTTGTTTAAACTTTATTATGTAGTTCATAAACAAAAGTTTGTCCTTTCTCAATTTAAGTTTTCAGTTGTACAACCAAGTTCCTTCTTCATACCATGTAAATTAAACTATACAGAGCAAGTGATCTTCTTTTGCACTGCATGTATGCTTCTGTTCTTCATCGGTAATCCAGTGATGTGGTGAACCTACCCACTACAGCACAATGTCATATTCTGCAATGTCTTAACTATGAACAATGTCATATCATTCTACTATTATTTAAACCGTCTCTTTATTTGCCAATCTGAAATGGTATAAATTGACAGCACACTAACCATTGATACTTATGAGTTCTTGATCTGTAATCTAGTGGTGTCGTGAAGCTGCCAACTCCTTCACAATGTCATTTCCTGCCATGTCTTGACCTGAACAATACCATATTGTGTTAATGCAATTTTAAACTATGTCACTTTATTCGTTAGTAAGAAATGTGATGAATTGTCAGCACTGATACTTTTATGTGCAAAACCTGTCATCTATCTGCTTGTTTATCTTTTAGAGTGAGGAAGATATAAGTGTTGAACAAGCGCAGTCTCATCATCTTGAACTCCATTAAAGTGCTGTCGGTTTTGTATATTATTTTGTCGGCGTGTTTATTTGCATTGGTGGCTATCTTTGATGCCCAGTGTATGTAATCTGCTGTCTGCTTGTGCTTTATTATCATAGTGGCGAACTCTGATGCCCAGTGGATGTAATATGCCGTAATTTCTTTATTGTATAGTCTAGGTTTTTTCTTATTCACGATGCTGCAGTTATTTTAGTGTATATATATCCTTTCTTCGCAGTAAACCGGCCAAACCGTAAAATTACGGTACATAATCGGGTCGTCATGCAATCACGATGTAGGTTGGGCTTGAAACGTGCCGAACTACTCATGGGCCGGCAGCAGCCCGAAATGAACCCCGACCCATGATTGTGCGAATCAAATCACATGCTTTTAATAGGCCACAATTGTCTCGGTCCTTGTTTGGCCCAATTAGATATCGGCTGCGAGCAGGCCGGATGCAAACCGGGTCGTAGTTAGGCCCAACTATATGACGGGCTTTTAACAGGCCGAAATTAATATAGGGCCAAAATGTTAAACGGGCCCTTAATAGGCCAAAACTAATATCAGGCCGAATTACTAAGTGGGCCTTTAGCAAGTGGGCCCAAAAGCATATTGTCCAGTTGACGGGCCGAATCTGATATGGGCCATAATTGAGCCCAAAGCCTCTTAAAGGGCCGGACCTGATCTGGGCCGTAATTTGGCCCAGAACATGGTAGGCTTTTAACGGGCCGGATCTCATATGGGCCACTATTAGGCCCAGAGCGTGACAGGCCATTAATGGACCGGATCAAATATGGGTCGGCATTTGGCCCAAAACATGGCAGCCAGTTAATGGGCCGGCCTACTAGGGTCCTCAAAATCTTGTGGGCCTACAGCTGGGCCGCCCATTAATGTCGGCGAAATCTCGTGGGCCTTTGGCTGGGCCGGCCCATTATGATCCGCAAGAATCTTGTGGGCCTTTACCTGGGCTGGCCCATTATGGCACACAAAAATCTTGTGGGCCTTTACCTGGGTCGGCCCATTATGGCCCGCAAAATCTTGTGTGCCTTTAGCTGGGCCAGCCCATTATGGACCGCAAAATCTCGTGGGCCTTTAGCTGGGCCAGCCCATTATGGTCCACAAAATCTTGTGGGCCTTCCGTTGGGCCGGCCCATTTAAAATTGATGGGCCGGTCCACGTGTCAACATATCATAGGCGTGTCTCGCCCATTGGATGAGTGACAGCTGTGCCAACGCGGACCTGACGCGTGTCTCCTCCAGCCAATGATGATTTTACACGTGGAAAATCCCCATTGGTCGGGGCTGTTAATGGGTTATCGGATCCAAAACCCGACCCGATAGCTTAACAGTGTTCCTTTATGGTGGATGCCACGTGTCGGTCACCCTTGACGAAAGCACTTCTGTGACACGTGATTTATCATCATGGAAGTGGACACTTCCGTGATGATAATTTTGGTAATGTCATGGAACACTTCTACGACAGCATAGGTATGACTATCTTGATTCTGTCATAAATTTGTCATGGATGTACATGCATGACAAAAAACGCGAGTTCATCGAGTATTTTTTTGTAGTGGAACCAGTATAAATCGCGTGTCTTTCTGTGTTGCGAGTTCATCGAGTTCGTCCGCGAAATCTTAGCGAGCTAGGCCGTAGATTGGTGGGAAGGAAAGACTTCACGCGCACCCCAGTGTTCGAACCTTAAGGGTTTGCCGGAGCCCCACATCCGACAGCCGGGTCCGGGGGAGGACGGGGAAGTCCTCGAACTGGCATAGGGGCGCGGCGGCGGGCGGATCGGGGGACCAACGATGGCGGATCGGTCCCACGGAGGACGACGGGGACACCTCAGCGGCCACCTCACTGGTGTCGAGTGAAAAGGCCGCGATAAACCTCTTTTTAGACATTGGCTACTCGAGCTCCCTGGCACATAGGCATAGGTTGAGGATGGAGGCGCCGGGGATGGCGGCGACCTACCAATGGTTTTGAGGGTTGTGTGTGTCTATGTGAGTGGAGGTTGTGTTTGAGGAAATACTGCTGCAACTAAAAATTTTACTAGGCGGGAGTAACAAGGCGGGGCTACTGAAAATTTGGATCAATCCCGAGCAGATGTTTTTGAGATTGCAAGGGATGCAGAGGCGGTAGTAAAATGCCGGGGCTACTGAAAATTTGAATCAAGGGACTGAAGCAGAGCGGGAGTAACAGACATCGCACACGGTCCGCACATACTAATCGTGTGCTATCAAACATTAAAACCTTCCAGGCGGTAGGTATTTTTGAGATTGCGAGGGATGAAGAGGCGGGAGTTTTGGGGGAGCGAGCTAGTGTGCTTGACACGCCGGCTGTGGACTGTAGCCGACGCACCTTCTCGCGTAAGCCATAGGCATACTATACACCAACGGTGCTCCAAGATATTTTGTACTACATCTCACACGGTTGGTGAGAATAAACTATGTGGGATCTACTAGATTTGAATTAAAAAATGGGGTTACAACGGCAATGGATGGTGTTTGAATTGCTAGACCTTTTATCTGCAGTGAACATGCAACTGTATGTGTGTCATAAAAGAATTGGTATTATTCAGGGTTCATTGGACATTTCATACATTAAGTTGGTTTTCTATCCATTTCAGGTGCACAATTCAAAATTAAACTACATGCACATGCTCCAGTGCATACAAATTGGTTGAAAAAACAAATATGTGTCCTTCAGTGCATGCTTAGGTCCCATGGAAGAAATGGGAATGATTTTTTTCAGGGTTCGTTTGGCCTTTTTTATACATTAACTGGGTTTTCTAGGCATTTAATGTGCATAATTCAAATTTGAACTACAAGCACATGCTCCAATGCACCAAAGTTGGTTGAAAAATCACATGTGTGTTCTTGGGTGAATTTCTAGGTCCCATGCAAGAGATGGGAATGAAATTCAAACACCATGGCACTGTTGATTGCCGGCAAAATGTTGAGATTCTTGGTTTTTAAATTCTAGTAAATCCAAAACTTGTCTGAAATTCATGAAACTTGGCAAGCTATCATGGAGCGGCATCAACATGACATGGTGAAAATTTTGTCCCATTTGGGGCAGGTTCGACTATAAGCTTCTCACAAACCAGAGCTTCTCACAACAAGCATGATGGTTTCGATAGGGAACGTACCACCTTTGGTGACGGGATGATATTTGTTGCCTCTTATTGCTTTCAAAAATATTCTACTGTCAACATAGAACAACAGCAGTGTTGTGTTCAATCTTGGAATTTTAAGGGGTTCGTTTGGCCTTTTTTATACATTAACTGGGTTTTCTAGGCATTTTATGTGCATAACTCAAATTTGAAATACAAGCACATGCTCCAATGCACCAAAGATGGTTGAAAAATCACATGTGTGTCATTGGGTGAATTTCTAGGTCCCATGCAAGAGATGGGAATGAAATTCAAACACAACAACATTGTTGATTGCCGGCAAAACGTTGAGATGCCTGGTTTTTAAATTCTAGTAAATCCAAAACTCGTATGAAATTCATGAAACTTGGCATGCTATCATGGAGCGGCATCAACATATCGTGGTGAAAATTTTGTCCCATTTGGAGTAGGTTCGGGTATAAGCTTCTCACAAACCAAAGCTTCTCACAACAAGCATGATGGTTTCGATAGGGAACGTACCACCTTTGGGGACGGGACGATATCCGTTGCCTCTTATTGCTTTTAAAAAATTTCTAGTGTCAACATAGAACAACAGGAGTGTTGTGTTCAATCTTTGAATCTTTCGGGGTTCGTTTGGCCTTTTTTATGCATTAACTGTGCTTTCTAGGCATTTTATGTGCATAATTCAAATTTGAACTACAAGCACATGCTCCAATGCACTAAGGTTGGTTGAAAAATCACATGTGTGTCCTTGGGTGAATTTCTAGGTCCCATGCAAGAGATGGGAATCAAATTCAAACACCAGGGCACTGTTGATTGCTGGCAAAATGTTGAGATGTCTGGTTTTTAAATTCTAGTAAATCTAAAACTCGTATGAAATTCATGAAACTTGGCATGCTATCAGGGAGCGGCATCAACATGCTGTGTTAAAAAATTTGTCCCATTTGGGGCAGGTTTGGGTATATGCTTCTCACAATCCAGAGCATCTCACAACAAGCATGATGGTTTCGGTAGGGAACGTACCACCTTTGGGGACGAAATGATATCCATTGCCTCTTATTGCTTTCAAAAATTGTCTCGTGTCAACATAGAACAAAAGGAGTGTTGTGTCAATTTTTGGGATTTTTCAGGGGTCGTTTGGACCTTTTTATGCATTAATTGAGTTTTCAATGCATTTATGTGGATAATTCAAGTTTAAGCTACATGCACATGCTCCAATGCACTAAGGTTGGTTGAAAAATCTAATATATGTCCTTGGGTGAATTTCTAGGACCCATGCAAGAGATGGGAATATAATTCAAACTCCAGGGCACTGTTTATTGTTGGCAAAACGTTGAGATACCTGGTTTTTAAATTCTAGTAAATCCAAAACTCGTATGAAATTCATGAAACTTGGCATGCTATCATGGAGCGGCATCAACATGTCGTGTTAAATAACTTGTCCCATTTGGGGCAGGTTCGGGTATATGCTTCTCACAAACCAGAGCTTCTTACAACAAGCATGATGGTTTCGGTAGGGAACGCCCCACCTTTGGGGACAAAAACAATATCCATTGCCTCTTATTGCTTCCAAAATTTTTCTTGTGTCAACATAGAACAACAGGAGTGTTGTGTCAATTTTTGGGATTTTTTGGGGTTCATTTGGACATTTTTATGCATTAACTGAGTTTTCAATGCATTTACGTGCATATTTCAAATTTGAACTACATGCACATGCTCAAGTGCATATAAATTGGTTGAGAAAATTGAATATGTGTCCTTGGGTGCATGCTTAGGTCCCATGCAAGAAATGGGAATGAATTTGAAACACCAGGGCACCGTTGATTGCCGGTAAACATTGAGATGCCTCGTTTTTAAATTCTAGTAAATCCAGAACTCGTTTGAAATTCATGAAACTTGGCATGCTTTCATGGAGCGGCATCAACATGCCGTGGTAAATTTTTTGTCCCGTTTGGGGCAGGTTTGGGTATATGCTTCTCACAAACCAGAGCTTCTCACAACAAGCATCATGGTTTCGGTAGTGAACATCCCACCTTTGGGGACGAAACGATATCCACTACCTCTTATTGCTTCCAAAAATTTCTCGTGTCAACATAGAACAACAGGAGTGTTGTGTCAATTTTTGTGATTTTTGGGGTCTTTTGGACATTTTTGTGCATTAACTGAGTTTTCAATGCATTTATGTGCATAATTCAAAGTTGAACTACATGCACATGCTCAAGTGCATATAAATTGGTTGGAAAATCAAATATGTGTCCTTGGGTGCATGCTTAGGTCCCATGCAAGAAATGGGAATGAATTTCAAACACCAGGGCACCGTTGATTGCCGACAAAACATTGAGATGCCTGGTTTTTAAATTCTAATAAATCCAAAACTCATTTGAAATTCATGAAACTTGGCATGCTATCATGGAATGGCACCCGACATGATGTGGTATTTTTGTGTCCATTTTGAGAGAAGGCGCACTCGAATAATGACAGCCAACAAAGGCATTTTGAAAAAATAGCTGCCACTTTAATATCTCAAACGTTTGTATAATTCAAACCGTGTGTGTTCTGTTAACCATTCACGTGACGCCATGTGTCTTGGTTTTAATGGTTGTAGGAGGTGCCGTGCGGACAGCTGTTTGACCTTGACTGAACGGGAGGTGTGCGAGCGCAGTCCGGTGTGCAGGCTGACCGAGAGGCGTGCAAGCTATCCTCCAATGTGCAGGCTCACCGAGAAGTGTGCGAGCTATACGCTACGCATGCTCGCTGGGAAGCGAGCCCTTTGACTTCCATGGTCGCCCGCCTTCCTCTCCATTAATGGCACCCGACCGTTGTTTAATATGGGCGGCATTACTGTTCGCCTCCCATTCCCCTCCCCCCTGCAGACCTCCACCAACATGGCGTAGAATGATCATCTACCACTAGTCTTCAAGTTTGGTGAAGTCGACTCTGAGCCGAAGGAGATAGAAAATAAGGAGGAATGGGGCCTGATGGACATGGCCTAGAATGAGTAGGCCACGGCGGTTGCTGCCCCCGCTCCCGTCCTAGCTCCCATCCTCGCGCCCGTGCCAGCGACCATCCCCATAGCATTGACGAGCTAGTCGCCGAGAACTATCGCAGAACTATAAGCCGCGAGTGTCAGCGAGGTCTCCGCGGACCCACGCGAGCTCGTGTACATGCCAGCGCTAGCGCCAGCGCCCGTGCCCCTCCACCCACCATGGCGCCGGCCCCCGTGCGTTTGGCTGCACCCGCCGCGCCCGTGCGTGCCCCTCCACCCACCACGGCGCCGGTCCCCGTGCGTTTGGCTGCACCCGCCATGCCCGTGCCTGTGCCCGTGCGCCCCCCCTCAGCGGCATGGGACGCTGCCATCGACCACTACCTCTCAGCGGCGCCAGTTGCTGTCCTCCCGCGCCCCGCCCGTCGATCGCGCGATGACATGATGTTTGATTTACAAGTGAAGAACATTTTGTGCTGCCTTGAAGACTTCAACAACGGTGTCCCGGTGGACGACAACGACGGCGCGGCACGCAGCCTCCGCCGCCACCGAAAATAGTTTTTTGGGGTTTAATACTGTATCTTGACTTCTCGATCATATGAATATAAATTCGAAGTGTGACTGAATGAAAGATATGGTTTGAACGAACTTGCGTTTTTCTCTCTCAATGGACAGACTTATCAAATGATTTCTTTTAAAAAAACATCAATGGTTTTTAAATATAAAACACTCATCGCAAATGTTTTAGTTAGAACACTCATATGCAAACCAACAGCTTCCCAGGAAGCCAAGGGTCGAGCAGGATTTTTGTATCCCTTCAACGCAAACAGTTGTTTTGCATGACCCGTGTGAAACCACGTACAAACAATTGGGTAAGATTTGCATATCTGTCATTCTGGATATGTTGCCATTTCTCAAATTGGAAAGATTGACATTTGTTTATCTAATAACACTGCCATTTTTCAACCTTGTAACACTGCAATATGTCAAAATATGCAGCTAAAAATCACTAACACTATCTAATTTTGCAACTAAAATCACTAGCACTGTTCATATGGACACCACTAGCAGGCGTGAGTTTATGGACGCATATGCAAATGTACCATTGATTACATACAACAAGTCATCAACCCACAATGACAACGAGGATACACATTGGATTATAGATCATTTCCAACAAAACATTCTAGTAAAGTTTTTCTCACGCAACAAATAACAAAGCGATGAAATGAACTTCAGCTCAACCACTCGTCGGCGTTGGAAATTCTTGCTTTGAACCAGAAGTGATTCTCCGGGAAGGGCCAACTACTGTCAATCTCGAGAGCAACGCAGGACTGATCATCCAGGCTGAAGCGACCTATTTCAATACCCATATTGGGATGGTAGGGAAGCATAGTAATGTCCGAGGTATAGATACAGTTGCTTCTCATAAATGGTAGTAACTTTGTGTCAACAAAAAGTGGATCGTCTTCCACCATCATTGGATAGTTTTGTCCAAGGAAGAGCGAGTTTCCTCCAAGACTTTCAATACTGAACCAGGGAGAAGGTGTTGGTGCTAGTACACTAGTATCCATCCCGAATACCCTGCAACGGATGTTGGAATAGGTCCGGAGAGTGCGACCATATGAGACAACACCTGCTTCCTTAGTAACATCAGCAGTGCCCCGTGTACAGACAAGAAGAGGTGATCCATCGGAATAAGTTGCCAGGCACCACTGAGTATATGGGTCCTACTCGTCCTCATGCTCATGAATAAAATTTTCAAGTATAGGTGGTGGAATGTTCACAGGACCTTGGAAACACAAGAAGGTTAATTAGTAAAGGGAAACTAGCTAACCCGCATGCATGTGGATGAAACAATTATAATTACCGTGGAAGATAAATGTACCGAAATCATGAGGATTCCATGCAAAAACAGTGCCACGAGTGGTGGCAGCAAACACAAGAGCCTCGTATTGAATTGCATCACAATACTCATCCGTGTGTAGAAAATAATTTTTGAGCAATATCCATCGAGTCGAACCATGAAGGACGACAACAAGCTTGTCGAAGATAGCGACAACATAAGCATTCCTATAACCCCAAGAGTGGTTGGGAACTCGACAAATTGCTATCTTCCGTAGACGATAGTCAGCATGATCATATTTGAACTCACGTAGAATACCTATGTACTCAACCTCTGGACAGTCGTCTGAGATTTTTCGAAGTGGAACCCGGTGACGAGTGTACACATTCACAAGTTTCCACTCGCAATTTTACCCAATATAAACAACCCAATCTCCATTTGCGCCTGCAAAATCCTTGCCCTCAAGCGATGGCATCTTAACATCATACATATCATTATCAAGCTACATCAATTTACACAAGGCAAGGCTTCCCTCGTCCCTGCGCTAGTCAGCAGGGTCACGGCAAAGAATATAGGGGAGATCAAACTGCTCCTGAACCCTTGGGTTTCTTGTAATGATGTTATTAGTTGAGTCGAGAATGGTCTTGAATGAACCTGCCATGCTAGCCGAGGTGATGATGTCCCACCGATCAATGAGTTCCTCCATCGCGTCATCATTCACATCAGGGCCAGAATAACGGGGTCATTTTCGGCTTGTTCCCTCCATGGAGAAGACGATCAAACAATGGCAGAAGGAAGGGTGAAGGCAAATGGAGGAGGGAGGAAGAGCTAGCGTGCGACAGCAGTTCCAAATCAAGAGGTGTAACACCCTCGATGCGGCTATATCTCCCACGTGTCGAAGCATGACTTAGAGGCATAACCGCATTGAAAGCAATGTTGCAAGTGAGGTAATCTTCACACAACCCATGTAATACATAAGGGAAAAAGATACATAGTTGGCTTACAATCGCCACTTCACACAATTACATGAATAAAGCATTACATCATTCAGATACACACAAGGTCCGACTACGGAACCAAAATAAAAGAAGACTACCCCAAATGCTACACAGATCCCCGGTCGTCCCAACTGGGCTCCACTACTGATCAACTGAAACGAAACAACATAATGAACAAGATCTTCATCGAGCTCCTCCTTGAGCTCGGTTGTGTCACCCGCACGATATCATTGGCACCGGCAAACTGGTTTTGGAAGTACCTGTGAGTCACGGGGACTCGGCAATCTCACACCCTCGAGATCAAAACTATTTAGGCTTATAGGAAGGGTAAAAGGTATGAGGTGGAGCTGCAGCAAGCGACTAGCATATTTGGTGGCTAACATACGCAAATGAGAGCGAGAAGAGAAGGCAAAGCACGTTCGAGAATCTATGATCAAGGAGTGATCCTAGAACAACCTACATTAAGCATAACTCCAACACCGTGTTCACTTCCCGGACTCCACCGAAAAGAGACCATCACGGCTACACACGCGGTTGATGCATTTTAATTAAGTTAGGTTACATGTTTTCTACAACCAGACATTAACAAATTCCCATCCGCCCATAACCGCGGGCACGGCTTTCTAAAGTTCAAATCCCTGTAGGGGTGTCCCAACTTAGCCCATCACAAGCTCTCACGGTCAACGAAGGATATTCCTTCTCCCAAGACAATCCGATTAGACTCGGCATCCCGGTTACAAGACATCCTCGACGATGGTAAAACAAGTCCAGCAAGACCGCCCGATGCGCTGACATCCTGATAGGACCTGCACATATCTCGTTCTCAGGGCAACACCGGATAAGCAATCCGTACAACTAAAACCAGCCCCCGAGTTTCCCCGAGGTGGCTCTGCAAGGGGCTCTAGTTTGGACCAACACTTAGACAAGCATTGGCCCGGGGGGTTAAAATAAAGATGACCCTCGGGATGCGCGACTCCCAAGGGAAAAAGGCTAGGTGGCGAATGGTAAAACCAAGGTTGGGCCTTGCTGGAGGAGTTTTATTCAAAGCGAACTGTCAAGGGGTTCCCATTATAACCCAACTGTGTAAGGAACGCAAAATCCGGGAACATAACACCGATATGACGGAAACTAGGGCGGCAAGAGTGGAACAAAACACCAGGCATAAGGCCGAGCCTTCCACCCTTTACCAAGTATATAGATGCATTAATAAATAAGAGATATTTTGATATCCCAACAAAATATCCATGTTCCACCAAGGAACAAACTCCAATCTTCACCTGCAACTAACAACGCTATAAGAGCGGCTGAGCAAAGCGGTAACATAGCCAAACAACGGTTTGCTAGGACAAGGTGGGTTAGAGGCTTGACATGGCAATATGGGAGGCATGATAAGCAAGTGGTAGGTATCGTAGCATAGGCATAGCAAAAGAGCGAGCAACTAGCAAGCAAAGATAGAAGTGATTTCGAGGGTATGGTCATCTTGCCTGAGATCCTGCAAGGAAGAAGAATGAGTCCATGAACAAGACAAATGGACGTAGCCAACGGATCCTCACAAATGCAACGTTACCGGATCACCGAGAAGAAGTACACCGGAAAGAAAGCAAACAACATAGTGAACAAACATCACATAAGCATGGCACGATGCGCAAACAAGTATGATGCATGTCCTGTTTAATGAGGCATGGCACGGCAAAGTGCAACAAACAACACTACAAATTAAGTGGAGCTCAATATCCAACGAGTTGCATATTGCCGGACACCACATTTGATTATTTAGTTCAATCTTGTTTATGTACCCAACAATATTAGATGTTCTTAGCATGGCAAGAGGTGAAGCATAAAGAAACTATCTATCTAGGCAAGTTTAAATGAGGTCGGAACAACAAAACAACAAGTCCGGAAAATCCTCATGCGCATATATTAGGTTTGGAGCTACGGTTATTAAGTTATGGAATAAATCATTTTAGCATGGTAATAGGCAAAATTTAAACAAACAAGATTTTAAACATTTTAAACATGCATGAAAGCAGCATATTATGAAACTAGATAGAATTCGAAGCATTTTACATATATAGTTTGTTTAATTCCGATGCATGGGTGAAATGTTATTAGATGCATGACTTTAGGGACTAATCTGTAAAACAGTTTTCCTGGAAAAATGGAAAAACCGTTGAGCAGAGAAAAAGAAACAAAATTGGGCCGGATTGAGAAGGTTAGAGCAGAGCACCGGCGGATTAGGCCCAAGGGTGTGTGACAGCATTGACAAAAACAAATAGAAGAAAAACCTAAGGCGCCTGGGACTCGATCCCAACACCTCTTGGACAGACAAAGGAACTTTTACCAGTCGGGCTACTACTGAGCTCGTGGAGAAAACAAAGTGGCAATTGTAAATAAACTATACACGCTAGAACAGGTCTAGGAAAATAAAGAAGGTTCGGTTAAGAAGGAAGTTTCTCACAACAAGGAAACAACGAGGCCAGTGGCCATGGCGAGGCAGGGGCACAACTCGAGGTTGGGACTTGAGCGGCTGGAGCTGGTGGCGCGCTGGGAAGGTGGAGGAGGCCAACGAGGAGGCGTGGAGGAAGGCGGCGACTTGCCGGCGAGATGCTGTAGTGGCTGCTGCAGTTGCCTGAAGAAAGGAGAGATAGATTCAGAGAGGGAACATGGGAAGGAAGAAGAGAGAGACGACGGGATAGGGGTCTCCTACTGGCATCATGGAGGAACTCCGGCGAGGTTCAACGAGGAGGTCCGGGCGCGGAGCTTGATGGGGACTGATAGCCATGGTGCTCCTGTTTGAAAAGAGAAAGAGAGACAGGGAGGTGAGGCGAGGAAAGCAGGGACACAACATGAGCAGGAGAAGGCCGCCGATGTTTATCTTGAGGTCGCCGGCGGCAGCACCGGTTGTCGGGTGATGAGGCGAGGTGGAGGAGCATGGGGAGGCTCCTTGGCTTCCAGTCGACGGTGGGAGGCGGCATGGATGCAGATCACCAGCGGCTGGTCTCGAAGAAGCGGGGTGACAGCCATGGTGGATGGATCGGGAGGAGTGGATCTCGCGCACGGGGACGAGGTGGATCGAGGGAGGCAAGGGTCCTGCTGCGATTGAGCTCCGTCTTGAGGAGCTCCTGCTCGGGCACGAGCGTGGAGACGCGGGGCTGTGACCAAAGGAGGTTGGTCGGGCACAGAAAATGGAGGCGGTGGTGGGATTGGGTGGAGACGGATCCCGACGTGGGAGATGCTGGCGGCGGCGGAAGATGGGACAAGATCCCTAGTTTCTAGGGTTTGGTCTAGATTTAGACTAGGGAGTATATATATAAGGAAAGGTGGAGAGTTTAGGGGCTAATCCGTCCCTCCGATCGTAATCGGATGGTCGGAAAAAATAGCTAGGAAGTCCAAATACGAAAACGGTGACGTTTTGTAGATGTATGGGGATGTTCCGGATACAACGGTGGCAACAGTCCGGGTCGGGTTCGGGACAACTTTCGAACGCGCGCGAGGGGGGCGGCGGGCTGGCGCGAGAGATTAGGTTGGGCCTGGCGGTAGGTAGTGGACTGTGTGGAAGGCCTCAGGCTGAGAAAAGAGAAGACAGAAGGCCCGGCGACTGTTATCGGAGACCGAAAACGTCCGACGTTAGACCGGCTATGTTGCCGCTATAGTTATCCGTTGGGGCGTCAAACAGACTCCGAACGCGATGAAACTTGACAGGCGGTCTATCTACACTATAATAAGACCACACGTCAACTCTCATCCCTTTCCGAGAACATTTTCCGGTCACTTATAAAATACAATTTTGGACATGCCGCGGGCGCGTGCAAGTGTGTCTGGGCTCAGAACGGACAACGGAAGGAACTGGGAAACCCGGACGGATGCAAGTTTTGAAAAACATGATGATGCAATGCACATGATGACATGAGATGATGCAACATGCAAGCAACTGACAAGGCAACAACAGCGAATAACTGGACGACACCTGGCGCAACGGCCTCGGGGCGTCACAACACTCCACCACTACGAGAGGATCTCGTCCTGAGATCTAGAATGGCACCGGAGGGGAAAACGGAAGGGAAAGAGAAGAGGTAAAGCTAAGTTGCTTCTTTGAAAAACGAGTGAAACCACAGAACCTTGTGAGAGTGAACAAAAAGAAAGGAGGAATGCCACGAAGATGAACAAAGTTAAAAACACTCCGTTGGAAAAGAGGAACAAGGAACATTACGGAAACCTTGAGATTGCAAGGCTAAGAATGACGAGCGCAAAGGACAAGAAGGAATTGAAACCACTCTGGTTGAAATGAGGTAAACAAAGATCAAAGAAGAATAATCTCGGGCAGAACTCCGGTTGAAAAGTGATATGAAGCTTGATAAGATGAAAAGAACTTGAGCAGAGGGCACAACACTCTGGTTAAATGGATAAGCACGAAAAGAACATGATCCTCACAATATGAGATGATGAGTGAAGAGAGCATCATCACAATGCCTCCGGAACAAAAGAATAGAAGTTGGATCGTTGGAAAGGAAAGAGTTGAGAAGAAAATGACATCTTCTACCACAATAGAATTTGAGAAGCATCCTTAGAAAGAAGTGTGAAACGGAGTTGTTGGAAAATCAACAATGAAACAAAAAGCTGCTTGTGGGCTTATGAAAACATCTCAAAACTTAAGGTAAAATTCTGCCACTAACGAAAACAAGATTGGATTGATAAGAACAAGGAGACGAGAACTTATTTCATCGGGAGGATAAATGAAGAACTTGGGTCGTTTATAAGCACCATAAATAGCAACAATCCTTAGGGAAGGCGTTAGGTGAAATATAACCCAAGATTACTCCAACAAAATGATTGGTGGATTGAGAAGAGCTCATGCTTGAAAAGATTGATGGGTTTAACTGTCTCATTCTTAACAACATGTCAATCATGAAGCATGAACTCAAATTATCAAGAATGACATAATACCACCTCAAAAGATAAAAAGAGAAACAATTGCACTCTGGATTGCAAGATGAAGAATGCTTGAGCTCCTATGAAAAGAATCTTGATGAACACTTCGAGAAGGAAATTAAATCCTTGATGAACCATCATGTTGAACCTTGATTAATAACTCCGGTAAACAAAAAGATAATGAAAAGAAAGAGAAGTTGAAAACACAAGGTTAAGACTTGCAATGACTAGATGGATCTTCACGATGAAATAAATTGAGAGAGCTTGGAACTCCGGAAAAGAAAAGATGAAACAAGTGAAACCGAGAATGTGATATGATGAACCACTCCGGAAAGCAAGAAATTAGATCACTTGGATGAAACAATAATAAGAATTACATTATGCGTATCCTTCACCCATTTAGATTGATGACAAGCAACGGATTTGGCATACCACTTATTCTCGTAGAAGATTAAGATAGATATAGCAATCTTGAGTAGGTCTTCATCAAACCACCGGTAGGATTGAAACAACGAATGAATTGATAAGATAAAGAAGGAAGAGAAATGTTGGCCAAAACACCATAAGAATTGAAAACGAACGAAGTAAATGGGTAAATCACCGGTAAGAATTGATAAATGAACGAAGAAGCTTGGAGAAATTTAGATGCAAGAGAAATGAAGAGATCACGAGCTGATTAGAGAAATTTGAATGATGCACCGGCAAGATTTAGAGTATGAGAGCTGAAAGCTGGAATGAATAATTTTGAGATCATGGGCTACGGAGAATCAAACTGAAAAGACTCCTGAATTACTCCGGATGGGTGAAAAAGAATTCTCACAATCGAATACAATTATAATAGGATGGCATCAAGCTAGAATCATGAACCTTTGAGAGAACGGATAAGATTTAGAGGGAAAAAACTCGTCTTCGGTCTTCAAGTGTTGAGAATGACGACGAGAAACACCACCAAGAATTATTGAGGCACTCCGGAATGAAGAATGGAAAGGTTGAGCCAACGATGAAAAGAATTTGAAAGATCTTGGAGAAAGACATATGACTGATGATGAATCACACTTACGTCAAACTTTGAAAAGAATTTGAGAAATAACTCTGGGAGAATTAGAAGAGTCAGGTAAGATCCTGGGAAATGACTTGTGGGTTAAGGCCCACTCAAAAGATACACCATTGAAATGATTACTTGAAAAGGAGAATGCACCGGTTGAATTAAAAGGTTTGAATGAGATAACAATCTCGAAAGAGCTTGAAGGAAAGCAGAGTGTAAACACGAATATTCAAGATATCTTGAGCACTCTGGAATAATAGAATAGCGAGCGGTGAATGATAAAGAGGTGCACCGGTCATGGGAAAGCATTTGAAACGAGGAAAAGAGATATGATCAACACCAAAAGCTTGATTTGGATCCACTGGAGAAGAAAAGAATGGAGAATGATGAACTTGAGGCTCCGTTAGAATCTTCTTGAGAATCACCGGATAAAAACATAGACGGAAAAGAATGGAGAGACTTCCCATCGATAAGATGGATACTTGATTAAGAAATCTGATTCCTCGAAGAAAACAAGGGTGGGAGGGCGGGAAAAACAAAGACAACTTGGGATGGATGAAACGAACACCGTTGAGAAGAACTAATAATTGATCTTGCTGATATTGAAATGATCGGATCCACTTGAAGAGAAACACGCCGGATGAAAAGGATTGACATGACAATCTCGATTATCATGAGGGATTAGAATTCACATAGGAATATGAGAACACCGTTTAGGAAAGGTATGGAATCAACACTTGACTTCGAAGCAACTCGAATACCACAACTCAAAACCAAAAACAAAGGATTGGCTTGCAAAATAAGCCGGAACAAACATATGATAGAGATTTCGTTCGAAGTTTTCGTGGTGGGGCCTACACGAGCTCGATCGTACACCACCATCATGTACAAGGAAGTGCACATGACATACGAAGCGTCCTCGAGTCAGCATAGCCAAGGACTCTTTAAGACACAACGAGATCACTATAAAACCAACCGTGGATAGGCGGCCCACTAGACGTCGAACCCCAATTTCATATCATACATCTGTCGGAAAGATATCCTAAGAGCTAGTTGAATTCCCACTTATAAACTCCTGAAATTTTCCAGTTATGCAATCAGGTGTTGGGGATACAGGGGAAGCATAATATCTCACCCAAAACTAGCAAATCCTACATCCAGCTGTATCCATCCTTCAACACATAACCAAGAAACCTTCGGAAATCATTTACCTCAACCTTTGAAAAGCATCTGTTATATGAGTTATGGAAATACTCCCGAACTCCTGCCCCAGTACTGGGTGGCGTCGAGGTTATCTCACCAACAACTACATAAAAGAGATTTTCGATGTCGGCGAAACTCAGGTATTCCAGAACTTCAACGATAAAATTGTGATGACAACACCTCAGAGCTCAACTCCCCGGGACACTGCCACAACCCCTAAATGTCAGGAGGCACCAAGAACAATGTTCTCGTCACAAAACCATCGGAACGATTCCAAGATACCCGCGTGATCCTAAAAAAAATTTAGTGAAATTTGAGAAGAGAAGAGTCAAAATTCTACGTGAGGATGCCTCACCAGAGCGATGAAGGGACTAAGGAGTAAAAAGAATCCTAACTCTCTGATATATATAATCCTAAATGACTCAAAACATTTTTCTAGACTCAACAAGGCCAATGATTCGATCAAGCAGGGGGGTCCTAAGGGGAAGGCTCTGATTACCAACTTGTAACGCCCTCGATGCGGCTATATCTCCCACGTGTCGAAGAATGACTTAGAGGCATAACCGCATTGAAAGCAATGTCGCAAGTGAGGTAATCTTCACACAACCCATGTAATACATAAGGGAAAAAGATACATAGTTGTCTTACAATCGCCACTTCACACAATTACATGAATAAAGCATTACATCACCCAGATACACACAAGGTCCGACTACGGAACCAAAATAAAAGAAGACTACCCCAAATGCTACATAGATCCCTGATCGTCCCAACTGGGCTCCACTACTGATCAACTGAAATGAAACAACACAATGAACGAGATCTTCATCGAGCTCCTCCTTGGGCTCAGCAATCTCACACCCTTGCGATCAAGACTATTTAAGCTTATAGGAAGGGTAAAAGGTATGAGGTGGAGCTGCAGCAAGCGACTAGCATATTTGGTGGCTAACATATGCAAATGAGAGCGAGAAGAGAAGGCAAAGCACGTTCGAGAATCTATGATCAAGAAGTGATCCTAGAACAACCTATGTCAAGCATAACTCCAACACCGTGTTCACTTCCCGGACTCCACCGAAAAGAGACCATCACGGCTACACACACGGTTGATGCATTTTAATTAAGATAGGTTACAGGTTTTCTACAACCGGACATTAACAAATTCCCATATGCCCATAACCGCGGGCACGGCTTTCGAAAGTTCAAATCCCTGCAGGGGTGTCCCAACTTAGCCCATCACAAGCTCTCATGGTCAATGAAGGATATTCCATCTCCCAAGACAATCCGATCAGACTTGGCATCCCGGTTACAAGACATCCTCGACAATTCCAACAAGACCACCCGATGCGCCGACATCCCGATAGGAGCTGCACATATCTCGTTCTCAGGGCAACACCGGATAAGCAATCCGTACAACTAAAACCAGCCCTCGAGTTTCCCCGAGGTGGCGCTACAAGGGGCTCTAGTTTGGACCAACACTTAGACAAGCATTGGCCCGGGGGGTTAAAATAAAGATGACCCTCAGGATGCGCGACTCCCAAGGGAAAAAGGCTAGGTGGCGAATGGTAAAACCAAGGTTGGGCCTTGCTGGAGGAGTTTTATTCAAAGCGAACTGTCAAGGGGTTCCCATTATAACCCAACCGTGTAAGGAACGCAAAATTCGGGAACATAACACCGATATGACGGAAACTAGGGCGGCAAGAGTGGAACAAAACACCAGGCATAAGGCCGAGCCTTCCACCCTTTACCAAGTATATAGATGCATTAATTAAATAAGAGATATTGTGATATCCCAAAAAAATATCCATGTTCCACCAAGGAACAAACTCCAATCTTCACCTGCAACTAACAATGCTATAAGAACGGCTGAGCAAAGTGGTAACATAGCAAACAACGGTTTGCTAGGACAAGGTGGGTTAGAGGCTTGACATGGCAATATGGGAGGCATGATAAGCATAGGCATAGGCATAGCAAAATAGCGAGCAACTAGCAAGCAAAGATAGAAGTGATTTCGAGGGTATGGTCGTCTTTCCTGAGATCCCGCAAGGAAGAATAATGAGTCCATGAACAAGACAAATGGACGTAGCCAACGGATCCTCACAAATGCAACGTTACCGGATTACCGAGAAGAAGTACACCGGAAAGAAAGCAAACAACATAGTGAACAAACATCACATAAGCATGGCACGATGCGCAAACAAGTATGATGCATGTCCGGTTTAATGAGGCATGGCATGGCAAAGTGCAACAAACAACACTACAAATTAAGTGGAGCTCAATATGCAACGAGTTGCATATTGCCGGACACCACATTTGATTATTTAGTTCAATCTCGTTTATGTGCCCAACAATATTAGATGTTCTTAGCATGGCAAGAGGTGAAGCATAAAGAAACTATCTATCTAGGCAAGCTTAAATGAGGCCGGAACAACAAAACAACAAGTCCGGAAAATCCTCATGTGCATATATTAGGTTTGGAGCTACGATTATTAAGTTATGGAATAAATCATTTTAGCATGGCAATAGGCAAAATTTAAGAAAACAACATTTTAAACATTTTAAACATGCATGAAAGAAGCATATTATGAAACTAGATAGAATTCTAAGCATTTTACATATATAGTTTGTTTAATTCCGATGCATGGGTGAAATGTTATTAGATGCATGACTTTAGGGACTAATATGTAAAACAGTTTTCCTGGACAAATGGAAAAACCATTGAGCAAAGAAAAAGAAACAAAACTGAGCCGTATTGAGAAGGTCAGGGCAGACCACCGGCGGATTAGGCCCAAGCGCGTGTGACTGCGTTGACAAAAACAAATAGAAGATAAATCTAAGGCCCCTGGGACTCGATCCCAACACCTCTTGGACAGACAAAGGAACTTTTACCAGTCGGGCTACTACTGAGCTCGTGGAGAAAACAAAGTGGCAATTGTAAATAAACTACACACGCCAGAACGGATCTAGGAAAATAAAGAAGGTTCGGTTAAGACGGAAGTTTCTCACAGCAAGGAAGCAACGAGGCCGGCGGCCATGGCGATGCAGGGGCGCAAATCAAGGTTGGGACTTGAGCGGCTGGAGCTGCTGGCGCGATGGGAAGGTGGAGGAGGCCAACGAGGAGGCGTGGAGGAAGGCGGCGGCTCGCCGGCGAGAGGCTGCAGCGGCTGCTGCTGTTGCCTGAAGAAAGGAGAGAGAGATTCAGAGAGAGAACAGGGGAAGGAAGAAGAGAGACGACGGGATAGGGGTCTCCTACTGGCATCATGGAGGAACTCCGGCGAGGTTCAACGAGGAGGTCCGGGTGCGGAGCTTGATGGGGACCGATAGCCATGGTGCTCCTGTTTGAACAGAGAAAGAGAGACAAGGAGGTGAGGCGAGGAATGCAGGGACACAACAGGAGCAGGAGAAGGCTGCCGATGCTTATCTCGAGGTCGGCGGCGGCGGCGCCGGTTGCCGAACGATGAGGCGAGGTGGAGGAGCACGGGGAGGCTCCTTGGCTTGCAATCGACGGTGGGAGGCGGCATGGAAGCAGATCACCAGTGGATGATATCGAAGAAGCGGGGCGACAGCCATGGTGGATGGATCGGGAGGAGTGGATCTCGCGCACGGGCACGAGGTGGATCGAGGGAGGCAAGGGTCCTGCTGCGATTGAGCTCCGTCTTGAGGAGCTCCTGCTCAGGCACGAGCATGGAGACACGGGGCTGCGACCAAAGGAGGTTGGTTGGGCAAGGAAAATGGAGGCGGTGGTGGGATTAGGTGGACACGGATCCCGAGGTGGGAGATGCTGGTGGCGGGGAGGATGGGACAAGATCCCTAGTTTCTAGGGTTTGGTCTAGATATAGACTAGGGAGTATATATATATAAGGAACGAGGGAGAGTTTAGGGGCTAATCCGTCCCTCCGATCGTAATCGGACGGTCGGAAAAAATAGCTAGGAAGTCCAAATACGAAAACGATGACGTTTTGTAGATGTTTGGGCATGTTCCGGACACAACGGTGGCGACAGTCCGGGTCGGGTTCGGGACAAGTTTCGGACGCGCGCGAGGGGGGGGGCTGACGAGAGAGATTAGGTTGGGCCTGGCGGTAGGTAGTGGACTGTGCGGAAGGCCTCAGGCTGAGAAAAGAGAAGAGAGAAGGCCCAGCGACTATTTTCGGAGACCGAAAACGTCCGACGTTAGACCGGCTATATTGCCGCTATAGTTATCCTTTGGGGCGTCAAACGGACTCCGAACGCGATAAAACTTGACAGGCGGTCTATCTACACTATAATAAGACCACACGTCAACTCTCATCCCATTCCGAGAACATTTTCTGGCCACTTATAAAATACTATTTCGGACATGCCGCGGGCGCGTGCAAGTGTGTCTGGGCTTAGAACGAACCACGGAATGAACTGGGAAACCCGGATGGATGCATGTTTTGAAAAACATGATGATGCAATTCACATGATGACATGACAAGATGCAACACGCAAGCAAATGACAAGGCAAAAACAGCGAATAACTGGACGACACCTGGCGCAACGGTCTCGGGGCGTCATAAGAGGGAAAGGCGAAGAGTCGGTGGACGGTTGCCACGGTACACGAAGAGGCGCCTGGGGAGCGAACGGTTGCCACAGGGGTCACACACTGACGACAACGGCCGAGTGAACCGCATGCAATCCCATCGCACAACACACACGTCTTGTTAAGTTGAACCATTTATGTTCTCTTGTATCAACGCAAACAGTTCATCCGAGTGAACCGGATGCCGTATATCGCACACACCTTGATCTGACTGACAGTTTCTTTTGTGTTGCCTAATCACAAACAGTTCATCCGAGTGAACCGTATGCTGTATATCGCACACACCTTCATCTGGCTGCCCGTTTCTTTTGTGTTGCGTAATCACAAACAGTTCATCCGAGTGAACGGTATGTTGTGTATCGCACACGCCTTCGTCTGGCTGCCCGTTTCTTTTGTTCCTCCTCATCGCAAACAGTTAATTGAACTGAACCATATGCCCTTCATTGCACATGCAACTAAAATCTGAATCGTGTTTGATGCATCCTCCATCGCAAACATTTTCACCTTTTTTGACGGTTTTCATACACCACCGTTTGCAATTATTGCATTGCACACAGTTTCTCGAAGGGTCTCTGATCGAAGTGACGCGTTAGCAGCATCCTGCAGTAGTGATCTATTACCTTTTGGAGAGTGGTGTCTCCTAGATTGGTTAGGTGTCACTTGGGAGCCTCCGTCAAGATTGTGGAGTTGAACCAAGGAGTTTGTAAGGGCAAGGAGATCGCCTACTTCGTGAAGATCTACCCAAGTGAGGCAAGTCCTTTGTGGGCGATGGCCATGGTGGGATAGACAAGGTTGCTTCTTCATGGACCCTTCATGGAGAGCCCTCCATGGACTCGTGCAACCGTTACCCTTCATGGGTTGAAGTCTACATCAACGTGGATGTACAATCGCACCACCTATCGGAACCACGCCAAAAATCTCCATGTCTACATTGTGTTTGCTCCCTCATAAACTCCTCCCCTTTACCTTCATATGCAGTGATTTACATTCCGCTGCTATACTCTTAGTTTTGCATGTGTAGGTTGATTGCTTGACTTGTGCTAAATTGTTAAAATCTATCAAGACTTAAAATTGACAGGGACCGGCTCTAGTGCTGATCCAGATCGAGACGATGGGGATCCGGCGGAGGGGCTCGGTGCAGCGATGCTGGAGCAGCTGGAGGGCGGAGGCGGCGATCCTTGGGCGCGGTGCGCATGAAGAGGAGGGGATCGAACAGGGGTGCCCCTCCTCTGCATGTCTGCATGCGGGTGTCGTGTGTGTGCGGGAGGCGGCGCTGGGAGGGAGACGAGGGAGCGAGGTGGGGATCGGGGGTGAATGGTGGGGGTCTAGGGTTAGGTGGGTTGGGGAGGCCATATGGCCAGGGGAGTGGGTGGGCTTGCCAGCTGGGCCTCACGACCCAGCAGGGGGGAACTGGTCTTTTGTTCTCTTTTTTTGTTTGCTTGTTTTCTTTTCCATTTTATATTCTATTACACTTTGAGCAATAGTTCTCTTTATTAGAAAAAGGTGGTTGGTTTCAATATTTAGTATTCAACATACCTCGCTGTAACAAAAAAGTTTGGGAGTGATTTAGAAGTTGTTTGTATTTTTATAAAATAGAAATGACCTAAATGTGGTTGTTTTGGGTACTGTTTTCATCTCCAGTGGCATTTTAAACTTTTATAAAATGTTGGTTAATGCATGACAATTATCTAATGAATATTTGCAACCTAATGATCATTTTAATTTCACTGTTTTCTAAAACTATAATTTGACTTGTTATTTGAATTTGCATTAGACTAATTTTGAAATGAGCGAGGTTTAGCAAAATTTTAATTACAATGACCTGGCATCATTAACAGGGGTTTACTATAGCTTAACTATCGGGGTGTCACAAATCTCCTCCACTACAAGAAATCTCGTCCTGAGATTTAAAAGGGGGAGTAAGGTGGAAAGGTCTGGTTACGAAGGTCTAACGGATCAGCTCGCTTTTGGTTGCTCTTCTCGAAGAAGTTGATCCATAGCGTTGATGTCTTCATTCCTATGCATCAATGCCTCATGATGAAGTTGTCGTCCTTCCTCCAGGATCTTCAGTGTAGTACAAATAGGTAATGGGCATCTCGGCAATGACAAAATGCTATAAGGCTAATAATCTGGGGGCTAACCCATGAATGAGCATATGAGTACCGCTCGAGTTGGAACTCAGGAAATACATCGAGTGAAATAAAAGTAGGCATGAGAATTGTCACGCGGGTATGTAAACGTCGATGCCTGAAATAGAGAATGAGAGGGGTTTAGAGCAACGAGATTAAGTATTGCGGCTGAAACCAGAATATATCATCTCTAGGAAGGTGGCTCGTGATGTACATACGAAGCCAAGCATGAGGAATAACTTTGGGAGCAGGGGAGTATAAGAGATTCAGGTTTCGATCCTGTGGAACTGTGGGTCATGGGCCCACAATGTGGGTTAAAAGAAGGAAGGGGGTTGACATCTTGCACGGTCATGATAGTAAGGCATGTCAGAGAATAACCAGTCGGTTATGTTGGCAGCATCATTGGTACCAAGGGCGAGGGACAAAGAGATCCATTTTCCTGCTCGCTGAAACGAAGCGGACCAATAGGCAAAGTGAAGGAAATATGCCCTAGAGGCAATAATAAAGTTGTTATTTTATATTTCCTTATATCATGATAAATGTTTATTATTCATGCTAGAATTGTATTAACCGGAAACTTGATACATGTGTGGATACATAGACAAAACACCGTGTCCCTAGTAAGCCTCTACTAGACTAGCTCATTAATCAAAGATGGTTAAAGTTTCCTAACCATAGACATGTGTTGTCATTTGATGAACGGGATCACATTATTAGGAGAATGATGTGATGGACAAGACCCATCCTTTAGCTTAGCATAATGATCGTTCAGTTTTATTGCTATAGCTTTCTTCATGTCATATACATATTCCTTTGACTATGAGATTATGCAACTCCCAGATACCGGAGGAATACCTTGTGTGCTATCAAACATCACAACGTAACTAGGTGATTATAAATATGCTCTACAAGTATATCTGAAGGTGTTTGTTGGGTTGGCATAGATCAAGATTAGGATTTGTCACTCCGAGTATCGAGAGGTATCTATGGGCCCTCTCGGTAATGCACATCATGATAAGCCATGCAAGCAATGTGACTAATGAATTAGTTGCAGGATGATGCATTACGGAACAAGTAAAGAGACTTGCCGGTAACGAGATTGAACTAGGTATGAAGATACCGACGATCGAATCTCGGGCAAGTAACATACCGATGACAAAGGGAATGACGTATGTTGTAATTACGGTTTGACCGATAAAGATCTTCGTAGAATATGTAGGAACCAATATGAGCATCCAAGTTCCGTTGTTGGTTATTGTCAGAGATGTGTCTCGATCATGTCTACATAGTTCTCGAACCCGTAGGGTCTGCACTCTTAACGTTTCGGTGACGATTTTGTATTATATGAGTTATGTGATTTGGTGATCGAATTTTGTTTGGAGTCCCGGATGACATCACGGACATGACGAGGAGTCTCGAAATAGTCGAGAGGTAAAGATTCATATATAGGATGATAGTATTCAGACACCAGAAGTGTTTTAGGGGTACCGGATATGTATCGGGTCACTGGAAGGGGTTTCGGGCACCCTGAGGCAAAGATATGGGCCTTATTGGGCCTAGGGTGGGACAGACCAGCCCCTAAGGGGCTGGTGCGCCCCCATATGGTCCGGCCTAAGTGGAGAAAGGAAAAGGGGAGGATGAAAGCAAATAGAGGGAATAGGATTCCCCCTTCCTTTCCCCTCTCCCCTCTTTCCTTCCCCCCTCCGGAGATAAGGAAAGGGGGAGGCCGAATTGGAGGAGGCGCCAAGTAGGATTCCTCCTACTTGGGGAGCCCCATGGCTGTCCCCTCCCCTCCCACCTATATATATATATATATATATATATATATATATATATATATATATATATATATATATATATATATATATATATATGTGGGGAGGGGGCGCCTACAAGACATACAAACATTGTTAGCCATGTGCGGCGCCCCCCTCCATAGTTTACGCCTCCGGTCATATTCACGTACTGCTTAGGCAAAGCACTGCGGAGATCACTTCACCATCACCGTCACCACGCCGTCGTGCTGACGGAACTCTCCCTCGACACTTTGCTGGATGAAGAGTTCGTGGGACATCATCAAGCTGAACATGTGTAGAACTCGGAGGTGTCGTACGTTCGGTACTTGATCGGTTGAATCGAGAAGACGTTCGACTACATCAACCGTGTTAATCTAACGCTTCTGCTTTCGGTCTATGAGGGTACGTGGACACACTCTCCCCCTATCGTTGCTATGCATCTCCTAGATAGATCTTGCATGATCGTAGGATTTTTTTTTGAAATTGCATGCTACGTTCCCAACAGTGGTATCTGAGCCAAGTCTATGCGTAGATGATATGCACGAGTAGAACACAAAGAGTTGTGGGCGATAATAGTCATACTGATTACCACCAATGTCTTATTTTGATTCGGAGGTATTGTTGGATGAAGCGGCCTGGACCAACCTTACATGACCAAGTTCATGAGATCGGTTTCATCGACAGACATGCAACTTGTTTTGCATAAAGGTGGCTGGCGGGTGTCTGTTTCTCTGTAGCGACCCGACCTCAGATGGTCAAGTCTCTGTGCTTAAGTGTCATCCCTAGATCGGTATTGCTGACACACACAGTACTCGAGGATTTATTGCAGATTTCAATCACACACTTATTATATCGAGTGTCTCAAAAAGAGAGCTTATTACAATAATATGGTTGAAGGCCATCTAAATAAGATAATTGCGAATGCTTTGAAGATAAATGAGTCAATCCAACTCCACGGCAAAATTGAGTGCACGACAACGACCTAGCGCACCTTACTCCTTGTCTGAAAATTCAGCAACATAATACGTTGCAGCATGTGTATGTCAGCACATGGAATATGCTGGCAAGATAACACTATAGAGCAATGAACAAAATAACAGCTATCACTACATGCATATATGGCTGGTGGAGGCTCTATGGTTATCATTTGCATAAAGCTAGTTTTTCCCTACAACAAAGGAATATATTTTATTTAACTACAAAGTTTTTTGAAAACATTGACAAGGTAACCCCAACTCAATCCCAAAACTGAAAGTTATAACCCGACAAATTAATTAAGCAAAGTGATGAGATCAACATAATAATTCAAGCACCAGATACTCAAGATGTCCATAACCAGGGACACAGCTAACCATGATAGTTTGTAGACTCTACAGGGGTTTGCGCACATTTCCCCACAAGACTCGATCTCCTTCGTTAAATTTGTCGCACTACATGACGTTTGAGAAACAGATGACTGAGACACCGTCTTTCAGAAGCATTAACTCTTTATGATGGGTAGACAGTACCACCTACATCCCCTACATCTGCTAGTCTACCACTGAAAGAGGTCACACAACATACTCAACTGCTAGAGACCATAATGGCTTGTGGCTGCACACGGAAGTTTCCAGCATGAGTAACATTATGATCCCTTTGAGCCTGGGTGGCAAACCATAGGATGATCACACGCGTTCCTCGGGATCTCCTTGGACAACACTGGTATATCCCTAGGTGCCCACAACCAATCCACCCAGATGTGTATTAAAGTAGCCACCTTAAGTTAAACCTTAGTTAACAATAACTCTCACATCTTTCATGAATTCTCTCAAAACCAAACCATGTCTACGAGCATAGCATAGCAGTATAAGCATAACGTAGTAACACCCAACATTTGAATAAAAGGCAATAGGTTCCTGCCTCATCAACTACTTCCCAAATACCCACATGTTATCAAATCCTACTCGATGCAATGTTTGAGGGTTGAAACTAATGACAAGAACTGGATATTAAAGGGATATGATCAAAGTGTTATGATAACCCACAAGTATAGGGGATCACAACGGTTTTCGAGGGTTGAGTATTCAACTCAAATTTATTGATTGGACACAAGGGGAGCCAAACAATATTCTCAAGTATTAACAGTTGAGTTATCAATTCAACGCACCTGAAAGACTTAATATCTGTAGCAAAGTATTTAGTAGTAAAGTAATATGGAAGTAGCAGTAACGGTGGCAAAAGTAACAGTAGTAGTTTTTGTAGTGATTGTAACAGTGGCAACGGAAAAAGTAACTAAGCAAAGATCAATATGTGAAAAGCTCATAGGGAATGGATTAGTGACGGATAATTATGTCGGATGCAATTCCGCGTGCAACAATTATAACATAGGGTGACACAGAACTAGCTCCAGTTCATCAATGTAATGTAGGCATGTATTCCGTATATAGTCATATGTGCTTATGGAAAAGAACTTGCATGACATCTTTTGTCCTACCCTCCCATGGCAGCGGGGTCCTATTGGAAACTAAGGGATATTAAGGCCTCCTTTTAATAGAATACCGGACCAAAGCATTAACACTTACTGAATACATGAACTCCTCAAACTACGGTCATCACCGGGAGTGGTCCCGATTTTTTTCACTTCGGGGTTACTGGATCATAACACATAGTAGGTGACTATTGACTTGCAAAATAGGATCAAGAACTCACATATATTCATGAAAACATAATAGATTCAGATCTGAAATCATGGCACTCGGGCCCTAGTGACAAGCATTAAGCATATCAAAGTCATAGCAACATCAATCTTAGAACATAATGGATACTAGGGATCAAACCTAACCAAACTAACTCGATTACATGCTAAATCTCATCCAACCCATCACCGTCCAGCAAGCCTACGATGGAATTACTCACGCACGGCGGTGATCATCATGAAACTGGTGATGGAGGAAGGTTGATGATGACGATGGCAACGGATTCCCCTCTCCGGAGCCCCGAACGGACTCCAGATCAGCCCTCCCGAGAGAGATAAGGGCTTGGCGGCGGCTCCATATCGTAAAACGCGATGAATCCTTCTCTCTGATTTGTTCCTCCTCAAACGTGAATATATAGAGTTGGAGTTGACGTCGGTGGAGCCTCAGGGGGCCCACGAGGCAGGGGGCAAACCCCAGGGGGCGCCTTGCACCCTCGTGGACAGGGTGTGGGCCCCCTGGTGCTGATTCTTTCGGCAATATTTTTATTATTTCCAAAACATGTCTCCGTAAATTTTCAGGTCATTGGGAGAACTATTATTTCTGCACAAAAATAACACCATGGCAATTCTACTGAAAACATCATTAGTATGGGTTAGTTCCATTCAAATCATGCAAGTTAGAGTCCAAAACAAGGTCAAAAGTGTTTGGAAAAGTAGATACGATGGAGAAGTATCAACTCCCCCAAGCTTAAACCTTTGCTTGTCCTCAAGCAATTCAGTTGAGAAACTGAAAGTGATAAAGAAAAACTTTTATAAACTCTATTTGATCTTGTTATTGCAAATATGTAAAGATGGCATTCAAGTTTATAGCGAATATTATGAACTAACCATATTCACAATAACATTTAGGTCTCATGTTTACTCATATCAATGGCATAATCAACTAGCGAGCAATAATAACAAATCTCGGATGACAACACTTTCTCAACAATCATAATATGATATAACAAATGGTATCTCGCTAGCCCTTTCTGAGACCGCAAAACATAAATGAAGAGCACCTCTGAAGATCAAGGACTGACTGGAAATTGTAATTCATGGTAAAAGAGATCCAGTCATACTCAACGTAAATTAATAGTAATGCATGTACATGACATCGGTGCTCTCCAACTGGTGCTTTTTAATAAAAGGATGATGACTCAACATAAAAGTAAATAGATAGGCCCGTCGTAGAGGGAAGCAGGGATTTGTAGAGGTGCGAGAGCTCAAGTTTTGAAACAAAGATAAATAATATTTTGACTGGTATACTTTCATTGTCAACATAACAACCAAGAGATCTCATATCTTCCATGCTACACAATTATAGGCGGTTCCCTAACAGAATGGTAAAGTTTATACTCCCCCACCACCAACAAACATCAATCCATGGCTTGTCCGAAACAATAGGTGCCTCCAACTAACAACAATCCTGGGGGTGTTTTGTTTGCAATTATTTTAATTTAAGCATGGGACTGGGCATCCCGGTTACCAGCCATTTTTCTCGTGAATGATGAGTGGAGTCCACTCATCTTGATAATAACCCACCTAGCATGGAAGATATAGACAGACCTAGTTGATATATGAGCTATTCGAGCATACAAAACAAAATTTCATTTGAAGGTTTAGAGTTTGGCACATACAAATTTACTTGGAATGGCAGGTAGATACCGCTTATAGGAAGGTATGGTGGACTCATATGGAATAACTTTGGGGTTTATGGAAGTGGATGCACACGCAGTATTCACGCTTAGTACAGGTGAAGGCTAGAAAGAGAATGGGAAGTGACTAACTAGAGAGCGACAACAATCATGGACATTTATTAAAATTAATCAACACTGAGTGCAAGCATGGGTAGGATATAATTCACCATGAGCATAAATATCGTGGAGGCTTATTGATTTTGTTTCAACTACATGCATGAACATGTGCCAAGTCAAGCCACTCGAATCGTTCAAAGGAGGATACCACCCTATCGTACCACATCACAACCATTTTAATAGCATGTTGGCACACAAGGTAAACCATTATAAACTCCTAGCTAATTAAGCATGGCATGAAAAACTATAATCTCTAATTGTCATTGCAAACATGTTTAATTCATAATAGGCTGAATCAGGAATGATGAACTAATCATATTTACAAAAACAAGATAGGTCGAGTTCGTACCAACTTCTCTCATCTCAGTCGGTCCATCATATATCATCATTATTGCCTTTCACTTGCACGACAAAACGGTGTGGATAATAATAATAGTGCACGTGCATTGGACTAAGCTGGAATCTACAAGCATTTAATACAAGGGAGAAGACAAGGTAATATGGGCTCTCGGTTAGATCAACAATAATGCATATGTGAGCCACTCAACATTTTCATCATGGTTTTCTCCTCTCGAACCCCAAAGAAAAGAAATAAAACTATTTACACGGGAAAGCTCTGAACAAGCAAAAGAAGAACGAGAAATCTTTTTGGGTTTTCTTTTAGTTACTAGTACTACAAGCATGGAAAGTAAACTAGCTAAAAGTTACAACTATTTTTTTATTTTTTCTTAAGGTTTTTCAAACACACAAGAACAAGGCTTAGAAAGGAAAATAAACTAGCATGGATAGTACAATGAAAAAGTATGAGCACCGACAACTAGAATGAGTGTGTGATCATGAATGTAATGTCGGTGAGAAATACGTACTCCCCCAAGCTTAGGCTTTTGGCCTAAGTTGGTCTATGGTGTACTGAGGAGGGTCCTCAGGGTGCCACTGGTTGGCGATCTCCTCCGGATCCCACTGATAAACATACTGACGATAAGGATCAAGTGGTGGCTCCAGCTCAGGCTCTGGGACTTGTGTCAGCCTCCAGTACGCATAAATGGCTTCGGGTAAGATGAGGTACGTGCCTGAAAGTATGTTAAACAGAGAGGGTGCAGGCAAGGTAACAATCTCACAGAAAGTTTTATCAAATATCAATTTATACTTAAGCATCTTCTTCTTATCTTTAACAATAAATCATGTGGTACCATACTCTTATAATCTAGAAAAATAGGGGGCATCAACTTTTCCTCTTTCTCATAATGCCTAATAGGTATCCCAAAGTATTCAGCAAGGCGTGAAGCAAAGATGCCTCAGTTCGGTTCAGGTTTAGTCGTTTCGCAACAATAGCGCCTAAGTTGAAAGTAGTATCACGAAACAAAGCATGGCGCAGAATGACAATATTAGGGGCACTAAGATTTCCACTGTTCCCGCGACCAATTAAGCATCTACTAGCAAATATCACAAAGTAACTTAGAACAGGAAAATGTATACTGGTAATTCTAGCATCTGAAATTTTCCTAGTTTCTCCTACAACAATTCTATCAGTGAACCCATCCACATCACTACGATGTGGTTCCTCGATGCTGCCCTCAAAGGGTATCTTGCATACCCGACAAAAATCATGAAGTGACATCTCCTTAACCTCATCATATAAGTGAAACTCCACTGAAGGCGGTGATTTCTTAGCATGGAAATAACAAATTTGCACGGAAATATTAGTGAGTAGGAGATATTGTTCGTGCTGGTCACGGAGGAAGTCGATGAGGCCTGCATTCTCAGCCAAATAATATAAGTCCTCGCAAATCCCGGCTGCCCTCAAGAACTCATCACACGGCCATTCGCATTGCCGAACCTCCACAGTGCGAGGAAGATTGTATTTGGGCTTTTTATCCTCCTCATTCTGCTTATCCTTCGAGCTTCGGCTCGAGGAGCCCCTCAACAATCTCTTCATCATTTTCTTTCTCTGAAAAATTTCTGAAATTTTTAGTGACTCAAAATAAAAGTGAACCAAACTCAACAAAATTGATAGCAACTACTGCCACAAGTGCCTAGAGGCCATATCATGCATTAAAACTACTTTGGACCATATAAATTTAACATGCAAGCTCAAGAACAGGGTCACCTTAGCAGCAAAAATTTGCAATAAATAAAGCACTAGAACAAAAACTAATTGGACCATTGGAGGTGTCACATACCGAAGAACAATCCCCCAAAGCAGTTTTGTGAATGGAGCTTTGAGCAAAGAGATCGAAAATGGCAGCAAGATGAGTTAGAACACGTGTTTGACTTGTGGGATGATTTTTTCTGGAGGAAGACGAAGTATGTGGGTGCTTGAATAAGTGGAGGGGGTCCACGTGGGGTCCATGAGGTAGGGGGGCACGCCCCAGGGGGGTGGGCGCGCCCTGGACCCTCGTGGCCAGATGGTGGGTCCCCCTGGTGTGTTCTTAGTCCCAATAATTCTAAAATTTTCTACAAAAATTCATATATCATTTTCAGGACATTTGGAGAACTTTTATTTTTGGGGTATTTTTTATTGCAAGGATAATTCAGAAATAGACAAAAAATACTATTTTTTCTTTATTTAGTCTAAATAATAGAAAGTAAAAGGAGGGTACAGAGAGTTGTGCTTTCTAAATTCATCCATCTAATGCTCATCAAAAAGGAGTCCACTAACAAGGTTGATCAAGTCTTGTTAACAAACTCTTTCTGAATAACATGAAACCAGAGAATTTTCGAATAACACTAAGTTACCTCAACAGGGATATGCATGTCCCCAACAATAAGAATATCATATTTCTTCTTGACAGTAGGAAGAGGGAATTCAAAACCTTCAATAGTGATTGTTGAAATTGTTCCAATAGAATTGATACTGTTGACTTGAGGTTGTTTCCTCGGAAAGTGTACCGTATGCTCATTACCATTAACATGAAAAGTGGCATTGCCTTTGTGGCAATCAATAACAGCCCCTGAAGTATTCAAAAAGGGCCTACAAAGGATAATCGACATACTATCGTCCTCGGGAATATCAAGAATAACAAAGTCTGTTAAAATAGTAACATTTGCAACCACAACAGGCACATCCTCACAAATACCGACAGGTAAAATAGTTGATTTATCGGCCATTTGCAAAGATATTTCAGTAGGTGTCAACTTATTCAAATCAAGTCTACGGTATAAAGAGAGAGGCATAACACTAACACCGGCTCCAAGATCACATAAAGTAGTTTTAACACAGTTTCTTTTAATGGAGCATGGTATAGTTGGTACTCCTGGATCTCCTAATTTCTTTGGTATTCCACCTTTACAAGTATAATTGGCAAGCATGGTGGAAATTTCAGATTCCGGTATCTTTCTTTTATTTGTAACAATATCTTTCATATACTTAGCATAAGGATTCATTTTAAGCATATCAGTCAAACGCATACGCAAAAAGATAGGTCTAATCATTTCAGCAAAGCGCTCAAAATCCTCATCATCCTTTTTCTTGGATGGTTTAGGAGGAAAAGCCATGGGTTTGTGAACCCATGGTTTTCTTTCTTTACCGTGCTTCCTAGCAACAAAGTCTCTCTTCTCATAACATTGATTCTTTGATTTTGGGTTATCAAGATCAACTGCAGGTTCAATCTCTACATCATTGTTATTGCTAGGTTCAGCATCAACATGAACATCATCATTAACATTATCACTAGGTTCGTGTTCATTACTAGATTGTGTTTCAGCATCAGAAATAGAAATATCATTGCACTACAAAAAAAATACACTTCCGTGATGATACGTGTTTGTCACAGTAGGTCACGTTTTCTATCATGCATGTACATCCATGACAAATTTATGACAGAATCAAGATAGCCATACATGTGTTGTCGTAGAAGTGTGACATGAGATTACCAAAATTATCATCACGGAAGTGTCCACTTCCATGACAATAAATCGTGCGTCATAGAAGTGCTTTCCTCAAGGGTGACCAACACGTGGCATCCGTAATGGGACGCCCTTAAGCTATCGGGTCCGGTTTTGGATCCGATAACCCGTTAACAGCCCGGACCAATGGGAATTTTCCATGTGTAAAATTCTCATTGGGCGGAGGAAACGCGTGTCGGCTCAACGTTCGGATAGATGTCATCCACTCATTGGACAGGAGGCGCCTATGATACGTCGACACATGGCACGTCCCAACAGAGGCCCATTCCGGTGAAAAGGCCGGCCCAGCTAAAGGCCCACCATGTTTTTTCAAACACTAGTGGGCTGGCCTGTTAACAGCCTGCCATGTTTTGGGCCAAATTGAGGCCCATACCAGATCAGGCCCATTCACAGCCTGTTGTGTTTTGGGCCAAATTACGGCCCATATCGGAGCAAGCCCGTTCATAGCCTGCCGTGTTTTGGTCCAAATTACGGCCCATATTGGATCAATCCCGTTAATAAGCCACTGTTCTTTTGGGCCCATACTAAGACAGGTTTATATTTCAGCCTGTTTAATGCCCGTTTACCAGTTCAGCCCGATAATAGTTTCGGCCTGTTAGCGGCCCATGGTGCATCTGGGACATTGTCGGCCCGGTTTAACTTTAGGCCATTTAACGGCCCATGCAGAAACTGGGCTATTTCTTGTCCGAAATAACTTTAGGCCTATTAACGACCCGTAGACTTCGTGGATAAATTTCAGCCCAACTGGCCTATCGGCCTGTTAATGGTCCGTGTAACAGTTGGGCCTAATTATAGCCCGCGTTGAATCCGGCCTGCTTACAGCCGATCTGATAATGGCCCATGACACTTTTAGGCCTATGGCCCACGTAGATATAGGCCTACTTGAAGCCCATAATTTTATTGGGCCAAACAGGCCCGAGATATATTTTGGCCTGTTAACTACTCGTCCTATTTGGTCGAAACATGGGCCTTAGGCTGTTTCAGCCCGTATTGGCCCGTGAATTTTTCGGCTCAACGCTAGCCCAATCTAGGTTTTAGCCTGTTAAAAGCCCATGGTATTCTCTGGCCCAGCTGGACAGAACTTTACTCGTCATGTTAAAGGTGGGAAACAACTATAGGATTAGACCTGCTAATGTCCCAAGCTGATTATAGGCCCAAGTTTTGGCCCATATGAGTAACGGGCCGGCCTGAAGACCGACAACACTAAGATCCACTTAACCTTCCGGCCTAAATTACAACATACCGACCAAGAATAAACCTAGACTATACAACAAAGAAATTACTGCATATTACATCCCCTCGGCATCAAAGTTCACCGCCGGTGATAATAAAGGGCAACCAGACAGAAGATTACATAAACTGGGCATGTCGCCACCAGTGGAAGTTAATAGGTGGACTAAATAATAGAAAGAACCTACAACACTTCAACAAAGTTCAGGAAAGGTTAGCCTGGCCCAGGAGCTGCAGCGCAGCTGCTTAGCAACCTGATGAGACTGCGCTTCTTTGGCGCACATATCCACCAACTTAAGCTGCATAGCATCAATAAACGCCATGTACTTATGGTTAATCTTGCATAGATATTGGAGTTCCAGTCGTATTTGAGCGGAAGCATGTATTTCTGCTTGAATTTCAGACTGAAGAAGTCGAACAAATGCAGGTGGCGACTTCATCGAGCTTGTGTCACTGAGTAAGTTTGACACTACATCAAGATGTGACTTCGTGGTTGTATCCCTAACCTCAATATGTGTTGCCTTCTCCTCTGGAATATGTGTTAGAGGGACAAACAATGGGTTCATCTCACTATCATTGTGGCAGTTCTTCGTAGCAACAGTGTTGTCACCCTGAAAGAGAAACAAGTAGGTAGATAACAGGTTTTGCACGTATAAGCATCATCGCTGTCAATTCATCTCATTTCTTTGTCAGAAATAAAGAGACCCAGTTTAAAATAGCATTAACATAATCGTATTTGTTCATAGTTAAGACGGCAGGAAATGGCATTGTGCAGGAGCGGCCAGCTTCACCAGCCCACTGGATTACAGATCAAGAACACAAGCATAGATGTAGTTCTAAACAACATATAAGTATGAACGGTGAGTGCACTATCAATTTATACCAGTTCAGATTGGTAAATAAAGAGACATGATTTAAATAACATTAATATAATATGGCATTGTTCATAGTTGAGACATAGCAGGATATGACATTGTGCTATTGTTGGTAGTCTCACCACACCACTGGATTACAGATCAAGAACACAAGCATACACATAGTGCTAAAGAAGATAACTTGCTATGTTTAGTTTAATTTACATGGTACAAATAAGGAACTAGATTGTACAACTAAGGACTGAAATTGAGAAGGACAAACTTATGTTTATGTACTTCTACTTGATAAACTTTGAACAAGCAATTTGATGCAGATGACAAAAATAAACAACATTTGTAGTCATAGCTATCCAAATATAAACAACAATGTTTGAAGGCTGGAGGAGGACAAACTTACATTAGTAGTGAAGACATGCTCTATAAAGGCCTTGTCCATATTGATGGGGGGCAATTCAAGAAGTTTACCGCACACTCTTCTTCAAGAGCATTGCCTTTATTCTACATTTTGGTAAGAGTAAATATAGATGTGAAAATATAGGGGTTGTTTGGTTTGTGACTAAGTTTGCCAAAGGTTACCACACCTAAGGTTTGGCAAGTTTGACCAACTTAGTGGGTGTTTGGTTCAAGCCACACTTTACGCAAGCCACACTTAGGCCCCACATGGCATGCACATAAAAATTGTGGCAGGATTCCCTTAGGCTTGCCAACTTGTGGCTCTCATTTTGAAGAACTAAGGGGCCGTTTGGTTCCGGACTAGGAGTGCCACATTTTGCCATACAATGTTGCCAAACTTTCCTAAGGATAGTTCTTCAAAATGAGAGCCACAAGTTGGCAAGCCTAAGGGAATCTTGCCGCACTTTTTATGTGCATGCCATGTGGGGCCTAAGTGTGGCTTTCCTAAAGTGTGGCTTGAACCAAACACACACTAAGTTGGTCAAACTTGCCTAACCTTAGGTGTGGTAACCTTTGGCAAACTTAGTCACAAACCAAACAACCCCCTAACCTTAGGCAAGTTTGGCAACATTGTATGGCAAAATGTGGCACTCCTAGTCCTAGAACCAAACGGCCCCATAGGAACAAATGGCAATTATTTAACTTAAGATGCAGAGTACAAATGTAAATACAACATACAGGCAGAAGGCACTAACAAGAGCAATGCGGAGCTAAACTTCTTCGGTAACATTGGTTTTATTCAATATTTTGGCAAGAGTAAATGTAGATCTGATGTGTAGAAAAATGGAGGACAAGGGAAAATAAGCTGCAAAGTGTGCATGAAGAACTAGCTGACAAATATAAGCACAGTGACGAAGGACAGTAGATACTTACAAGAAAAATGTAGAACTAAATTTCTTCATAGGCATCGGGTTTATTCTACATTAATTTAAGCATTAATATAGATCTGATAATTTGGAGCGAACAATGGATAAGCAAGCTATAATGCACAATGATGTCACATAATCCACCAGGTATGAATGTAAGGACAGCGATAGGATAATACGTACTCACAAGAGCAAAGCAGCGACCAGCATAGTTGCGATATCCTAGGTTTTGCGGCGCTAGTTCTATCGCCAATATACATCGGGTGCTATGTGATTTCTCCAGTAGCACCACCTTTTTCAAGGACTTTGCTTGTACTCCTTCAGGTTCTGCAATCACCCTCTTCCTTTTGGATGTCTGAAAAACATGGTATGACAACAAATGGAATAGGTGTTGATAATGTATGGGCATGGCATCTTCACATATATCATGAGTAAACTAAGCAGATGGCGGTGCAATGAAGCAAAAGAAATGCAAGACACCTTATGCAAGATATGTGCAACCAATAAAACCTTGCCAAATTAGAACATGCACCTTATTGGGTGAACAGGATAGGACATCTGCCTTTGACTCCTTGAGCTCAGAATAGTCATTAGGATTATATTCTGAATATGAATCTATAGGTCGGGAGCATGTGGGTTTCATTGCTTCCACAATGGACCTCAATCCCTTGATGCCAGGTTTGTTACCCAATGAACTGTTCCACAATATTCTTCTGATGTGCACATTCTTATATTCATTGTGATTATGTACAATATCTGTAAAGCATGAAAACATAAATAGTAGTGAGATTATGTTTGTAATGCAGAGGATATTGTAATATAATATAGGCTTCCTGTAAACCCTTGTGTGCTATCATTGGATTTTGATGAGGGAGCCCATGTGTGCTGTAATATGGTGAGTAGATTAATATAATCTGGCACAACTACACAAAAAATAAGCTCCCTGTTGGGGGCCCCAGATGTAAGGATAGTTGGCAAATGATAGGTTCATAATATACCGTATAGAAAGTTTATTACCAAACAATGATAATGAGAGCGCAAAGCCAGTAGGCAGATCGTAGTGTAGATAATAGGGGTACACCATAAGCACCATAAATAAATCGGGAAAGCGGAACTGGCTGGAAAACATAGGGTTTTGCCGCTAGTAATATGCAGCCTATCGGTCACCTACAGGCCAGTTCTATTCATCTAAAGGCGCATAGCTGTTACTATCAGTTTAGTCTATCAAAGACAGCGCGACACCCACCATTTCTGGGGTATTATGGCAGACCAACTCGAAGTGTGAAATCATTTAGCAGAACCAGCCCAGTAGAGGTGTCGACTGCAGATGTCCCTGCTCCCCTTCCTAACAAGGAACATACTGTTCTTACTAAAGAAGAACAGAAGAGGAACATGTTAAAGAACAGAAGAGGAAGCATATTCTTCCTGTCTGCATGCAAGTCGCATGACTTTTGTCATTTGGGTCAGTCGACCATTTCAGGCGGTTGGATGAAGATCCTACGTCTACTAACCCTTCTTCTTCCTCATCTCTAATTCTTCCCATACAGAACACCACACAGACCGCCGGCCGAACCACCGGCCCCGACCCCCCGCCCTCCCCTGAACTGCCCCACCGCCTGTGTTCCTCTGCCACCCCCACCCCCACACCCGCCCCCACCCGCGTCGAATTTTCTTCGTTCGGCGAGGCCCCACCATCGCCCCCCACAACCACCGTCCCCACACGAGCCCCTTCATTCGCACCAGCGAACTCCGGCGAGCTCTGAAAAATCGGCTGACCCAATTTTGAAATTTACTCTATTGTCATTTAACTAGTGTGGAATATAAAAGGGGAAAACCATAAGCATTGCGAGTATAGTGTTGAGCGTGTCAACCTGGCAATCTGACCCATGGGTGGTCGTGCCCATGGGCACCCGACCCGAATGGGTAGGGTATGGGTCGCCATATCCCCCCATGGGTACCCCGATTAGTCATGGACTGGGCATGGGCATAAGGTTATGCCCATGGGTTGCCCGATGGGTCACTCTATTAATATTAGTAATTAAAATAGATTTTTATTTTATATGATGTGTGGACGTTTTGTGTGAAGATACTAGTAACATGTTGATTAATATCTTTAGAAAGGCCCAATGCTTAGCGATGCATGCATATACATGTTTGATCTGCCTTTTATTTCCTATAGATCGCTTCAGGCACTAACTTGAAAACAGTGTAGTATTCGGCCTCTTGGGCCTCGAGCTGCTGAACCCATGCACGAGGCGTGTGCTGTGCATGAACTGAGCGCTAGAGTACCTAATTTAGTACTACCTCGCTTGGCTTGAGAGAATGGTAGGTTGCGCTCTGCTATAAAGGAGGTGAGGAAGGGCCTACGTAGAGGTGGAACGCATCAGGCAGCCAAACGCCAAACATGCAAACTATTGGGTAAGATTAAAATGAATAAAAAATAAGACCCGATGGGTGCCCTATTGGGTCGGGTTTGGTCATGGGTCTACTTCTCTGCCCATGGGTAGGGTCGTGGGTAGAGTCTACACCCGTTAAATATCCGGGCATGGGTCTGGGAGAGCTCAACCCGGCCTCACCTGGCCTGATTGCCAGGTTGATGAGCGTGCCATGGCGGATTTGAAGGTGCAAACCGGACAAAGGCAACTTCGCAACCAATGTTTGCTTTCAACTAGCAAGTAAGTGATGGACAAGAAAATCAGAGTAAAGCAGTGGCGATCTATTTTCTTGCTGCGGTAAATAAGTTGAGCAGATACGAAAGAGTACCGCCTTTGGTGCGGCGCCATGTATGCATCTACTGAGAATTTGATGGTGCTGCGGTAGTGATGGCTGTTGGCGGCGTGGAAACAGATCTAGGAGGGTAGACGGTGGCGGTGGGGCCCGGTGGACGACATGGTCGTAGGAGCGGCACCAGCAAGGTGGATGACGGCGGGGATGAAGCGAGAGGACGGGATGCAAGGATCCTTGTCCGGAGCCGGAATGAGAGAGGTCGGTCTCTTGTAATGGACGACGGCGTCGGGGTATCAGCTCCGGCATGGTGGAGGAGGACGGCGGTGGATGGGGTGGCAGACAGAGGAGGCTGGGGTGGAGAGACTATTTTGGCGCCCACGGAGTACGAATGGGGAAATGGAGGGAGAGAAGAAGGGGGAACCATGTCTTCAGGGCGCGCTTGTCCCAAATGCGAGGAAATTTACAAACTTAGCCCCGTTTAAAATTTCCTACATCACAGCAATAAAAGTCGGTTGGGGATAGGATGGTAATCTCGCATACACCGAGTATTTGCTGACGAGTGTTTCTTTTTGGCGCCCACCGTGTATGAATCTGGGTGAGAGGCGGTCGTGTCATGTTTGAGTGAAATTACAAACCTACTCCTATCGAAACCTATAGAAATCGAGCCAATAGGCTTTGCGTGTCAGTGATAGGCAGTAATTTCCATCGTGCAGATTTTGGTTTTGGGCGGTTACTACGACTTTCCCCACTTTGTTCATATTTCTGCAGAGCAAGAGTGCACGTTTACCATGCCAACTCAATTCTAATCCAGTTTGTATTATATTTTTGTTCGGCCAGGATCCATTTGCATTTCGAATAAAATTATATATACATCATTTTTTATATATACTTCCAAAAGCACAACACCCTTTATACATAAATATGGTTTACAAATGGCATGATCTCAGATTCATAAGGCTGTACTCATCTTAAGTTGGATTTCCAAATATTTGAAACCACTTTATGTTGAAATACAATGTATGCATTCCTCGTTAACTATCTCCAATTAATGTGTGTTTCATGCAGGTTCTTTTTACTTCTCAAACATGTATAATGTGTTTCACACACGCAACATATAGTGTAATCCCGTTTAGACATTAATTGCATATAAATCACACATTATCTCTAATTAAAGAATCTATGAATCACTAATATTGATAAACTATATAACATTACACCTGTCCCGAAATTCAGATGAATATGCTTGTTTGATACACCAATTTGCGTCATGATATTATCGGTGTCGTGATCTCCAGTTTAAATATTTGAATCCCCTTTAATCCAGATATTCGTCTCATATAGCTATCAATCATGCTTATATAGGAGTATCCCTCCAGGCCTATACGCGTTCATCGTCTCTCAGGTATCTCTCGTGATACATGTATGTCGACAATGATATTTTATCTTCGCAACGCACTGATGGTACTCTCTCCCTCGACCTTCATCACTCTATCTCTCTCTAAGTATATCTCGCTCCCTGCTATGTGGCTCTAACTATGATTCTCCATGTGAAACCTCTTTCTCTCACACAAACACAAACTTCGTCTCCCGGGGTCTCATTTCTCTCTACTATTCCCCAGTGTGCTTCTCGCACACCCACTCTCACACAGAGATGTCTTTCGCTCCTTACATATGAGAAGCTACGACTCTTCCTCTTAAATATCTCTTTCTCACGCACAAACACAAACTCTGTCTCCCAGGGTCTCATATCTCTCCACCATTCTCTTGTATGTCGCTCACACACACTCTCTCTCTCCCTAGAGATATCTTGCGTTCCCTCATATGTCTCTCTAGCAATCACTCTCATTGTGGAATATCTTTCTCTCTCGCAGACACAAAAATCCGTCTCTCGGGATCTAATTTATCTCTGATATTTGTTTGTATGTGACTCACATGCACACTCTCTCTATCTCTCTCACACCCACACACATAACTCAACCTTCTGATCCACTCGATTCCTATCTCTAACACACACTAGCTAGCATCTTTATCTTTCTATTTATCTGTTTCTCCATCAACCTTCTTTCTTGCCCTCACTCTTGCTTCCTATCATGCACACTATGTATGTTTCTCTCTACATGCAGTCAAGTGCCCTCATTTTATCTTTCTCTCACACACACATAACTTCACCCTCTGAACCACCCGGCGGTCATCTCCAACACTCAAACTAGCCGATGTCCCTCTAGCTAGCATCTCTGTATCTATTTGTAGTTTCTCCATCAACATTTCTTTCTCGCACACACTCTTTATTCCTATCACCCACACTATATATGTCTCTCCATACATGCATTTATAGGTTGATCTCTTTTGCACAATCGTTGTGTCTCGCTCCCTCTGCTCGCCATAGATGCATGCTCCAGCCCACGCCACTATCTCTTAAAGACAAAAACACATGCTCAATTATAGAGCCTTCTTCCCTGCACTCTCACATGCATGCATATTCACTACAAAGAAAAGACACATCCGTGACATTTTGGGCCGAACAAAAAAAAATTCTGTCATACATATGACACTTGTATGACGATAATTGTGACAAAACCCGGTATCATCATAGATATGGTGGGCTCCTACTTCTATGACAAAAAATCATGACATAAAAAGGGCTTTTCGTCCTGGGCGGGCCGGAGACGCGGCTGCATGACATTCTTTGGGCTGTCCATGACGGAAAAAACCAAGGTAGAAGCGAGGGGGAGGAAAATTTCAAGGAGTTCCCGGTTACGGCGGGAGGTCGGGGGCCGAGCGATGTGCGTTTCTCTTGTACATGTACGCGCATGTGTGCGAGGCGTTGGCTCTAACTGAACCCGAGCGAGGCGTTGGGCTCTAACAGAACCCGAGAGATTGCACTGCAGGCTACGCGTTACTGCACCTGAGCGATCAATCGATGGCTGTTAACTGAACCCGGTCGAGCGATTCCTTTGCTACTAC
>NC_041380.1:295432550-295442740 GCF_002162155.2 Triticum dicoccoides
GTTTTGCGGTATGCCACACCCCTCCCGATCAACAGGACCCCGTTTCGACAGTAGGAGGTCCATTTCCTCCGTTTTGCGGTACGCCACACCCCTCCCGATCAACAGGACCCCCGTTTCGACCGTAGGAGGTCTGTTTCCTCTGTTTTGTGGTACGCCACACCCCTCCCGATCAACAGGACCCCCATTTCGACCGTAGGAGGTCCGTTTCCTCCGTTCTGTGGTACACCAGGCCTCGTTTCCATCGCTTGTTCCATCTAAGCCATCCCGATGGACATGACCACACATTATGTTCTGACCTAGCCGGTTGGCTCCCACGCGTTTCGTTGCCTCCCGATGAACACGAGGCATTCCGTTGCCTCCCCATGAACACGACGCATTCCGCTGCCTCCCCATGAACACGACGACTTTGTTTCTCCGTTCTGACCCAGCCATGTACACGAGCCCTGGCCGTACGTATGCGCGAGTAGGCATTCGAGACCCTGCCCGTATGTATGTACGTAGCCGTATTTTATTTCTTGCACCCTGGCCGTTGTACGTACATGTACATGATACATGTGCGCCTCTACTATGACACGTACGTGCCTCTACATCGACCAGTATATATGTACGTACACATTCGCGACCAGAATGACAACGCTACGTACGCTTCGACCAGGTGGATCCCGACTGTCAGGCACTTCCTTGCGTGCGAAGATGTAGCTGGTGGGTCCCAGCAGTCAGGGGGGCGAATCGTTTTTTTTTTCGGACGCACTTCCTTGCGTGCGAAGGTGTAGCTGGTGGGTCCCAGCAGTCAGGGGGGAAACATTTTCTTTGCAAAATATTGTAGCCCGTCCGGTGGGTCCCCGCTATCAGGTGGAGGAATAATTATTTTGCACGTAATAAGGAGGCACTTCCTTGCTGCGGCCATGGACCCAGCTGTCAACATCTCCATGTACAGTCCACGTCCGATGGAAGCCGTTCCTTGACCACGTTGACCATGCCGCGCCGAGAGCACCAGGGCGGTGGACAACGGTGAGGCCTAGGAAGGGGACGACGCAGAGCCGGGGAAGACGCGGCAGTGGATGCCCACACGTAGAGGAGTACGAGGGTTCACTGGTTCGCTGCAGTGTGAGGCTACCGTCGCCGCAGAATAACAGGGGGTGTGGGTGAGTAGAGGGATGGCCTGGCCAGCGGTGGGTGTAGTAGGGGGCGGTGAGGCCTCTGCCGCATTGCAGCCGGCCACGGGAGGCAAGAGCATGAGGCATGACCGGCGCTGGTTTGGGCGGCTGGAGCCAGAAGACCAGAGGTTGAAGAAGCACTACGGCCGTTGGATGGACATTGTACGGTCACTGGAGCTAGAATCGTGCATATATTGACTAAGTTGACAAAGCCATCCATCCCCGTCAACTTAGTAGGCCCACAAGTTAGCCTGCCACTATACTGGGTCCCAGCTAACAGGGGGAGTATTCATTTTTTGTGTGTAATAAGGAGGCACTTCCTTGTGTGCGAAGATATAGCTGGTGGGTCCGAGCTGTCAGCGGCGGTAACGTTTTTTCGCGAAATACAGAGGCCCTTTCGGTGGGTCCCTGATGTTAGGTGGAGGAATCATTATTTTGCGCGTAATAAGGAGGCATTTCTTTGCGTGCAGACGTGGACCCAGCTGTCGGCCTCTCCACGTACAGTCAACTTCAGATGCATGTCGGTCGTTGACCATGTTGACCACGTTGACCAGGCCGCGCCGAGAGCACCAGGGCGGTGGACAACGGTGAGGCCTAGGAAGGGAACAACACGGAGGCATGGAAGACTCGGCAGTTGTTTCCCACGCAGAGGGGAGTACGACTATACGAGGGTTTACTGGTTCGTCTGCCATCACCGGAGAATAACAGCAGGTGTGGGTGAGTAGAGGGATGGCTAGGCCAGTGATGGGAGTACGATGGGGCGGTGAGGCATGTGCGGCAGCACAGCCGGCCGCGGGGAGGAGGGAGCAGGCAGTCCTCCCGCGGCGCTTGTTTGAGCAGCTGGAGCAGGAAGAGCAGAGATTGAAGAAGCACGACAGTCGTTCGATGGACATCCAGCAGTCACTTCTTGTGCGTCAACCTTTTTTTTAGGAAAGCCTCAAATCTGTGGAAAACAGCATACAACCCATTTGCTAATTCTTAAGGTTTTTTTGGGCGCCCATATTCTTTTTGTTAGCATTACAGCCCATATTGTGGCCACGGTTAAAAAATTATACAAAGTTTTACATATTTCGGTGCGGTCCGAACTATTTTTAATCCCGAAATTTCGACTCACATTCAAACTGATTTTAAAAATAAATGTATATCAATATAAAATCCAACAAATTCTCCACGCATAAAAATTAATGTAATTTAAAATCTCAAAATGAAAAAATGATATTTGAAACTAATTGTCGGTTTGATGTGTTTTAAAAATGTACATTCCATTTCTCATTACTGATAGGCCATTTTCTCGGCCAGCTGAATGAAAGCTCTCCTCGTCTTGAAAGATTTGCAGCCCAACAGGCGTGACAAAGCGACTTACTTGGCAAATCACAAAAAAACTGGGCTGTGGCCATGGACCCAGCTATCAACCTCTCCACATACAGTACTCTTCCGATGGAAGTCGTTCCTTGACCATGTTGACCACGCCGCGCGGAGAGCACCACAGCGGTGGACGACGGCGAGGCCTAGGAAGGGGATGACGCGGAGCCGGGGAAGACGCGGCAGTGGAAGCCCGCGCGGAAAGGAGTACGAGGGTTCACTGGTTCGGCTGCGGTGGGAGGCTGCCGTCGCCGCAGGGCCTGGCCAGCGGTGGGAATAGTAGGGGCGGTGAGGCCTCCGCGGCAGCACAGCCGGCCACGGGAGGCTGGAGCATGCGACACGACCGGCGCTGCTTTGGGCGGCTGGAGCAAGAAGACCAGAGGTTGAAGAAGCACTACGGCCGTTGGATGGACATTGTACGGTCGCTGGAGCTAGAATCATTCATATTGACTAAGTTGACAAAGCCCTCCGTCCCCGTCAACTTAGTAGGCCCACAAGTCAGCCTCCCACAATGGTGGGTCCCAGCTAGCAGGGGGTATTCATTTTTCGTGTAATAAGGAGGCACTTCCTTGCGTACGAAGATATATCTGGTGGGACCGACATGTCAGCGGGGGGAACATTTTTTTGCGAAATACAAAGGCCCTTCCGGTGGGTCCCAACTGCCAGGTGGAGGAATCATTATTTTGCGCGTACAATCCACGACCGATGGATGTCGTTCATTGACCATGTTGACCAGGCCGCGCCGAGAGCACCATGGCGGTGGACGATGGCGAGGCCTAGGAAGGGAACGATACAGAGCCGGGGAAGACTCGACAATGGTTGCCCACGCGGTGGGGAGTATGAGGGTTTACTGGTCCGGGTGCCATCGCCGGAAAATAACAGGAGGTGTGGGTGAGTGGAGGAATGGCCTGACCAGCAATGAAGTATGGTGGGGCGGTGCGGCCTGTGCGGTAGCACAGCCGGCCACGGGAGGCGGAGCACGCAGTCCCACCCGAGCTGGTTTGGGCTGCTTGAGCAAGAAGATCAGATATTGAAGAAGTAGGACGGCCGTTGGATTAACATCCAACGGTCACTGCTGCTAGAATCGTTTGTGGACTGAGTTGACAAAGCCAAAGTACACGTCAACCTAGTAGACTCACAAGTTAGCCTCCAAATTTGTCCCAACCAGCATACAACCCGAAATTTCTAGCCAGATTCAAATTAATTTTAAATCTAAATATACCTTAATTTAAATTCAATCAAATTTTACCCGCACAAAAGCAATTAAATTTAAAATATCAAAATCCGAAAGAAAACAGTATTTTGGAACTAATTGCATGTTTGCTGTATTTTTTCATTTTACAGCCCATTTATTATTACGTATAGCCCATTTTGCTATATTTTTTCTTAAGATGCTTCCATCCTCGTCTTGAAAGATTTCCGGCCCAGCAGGGCGTAGAAAAGAAAGTAGGCCTACGTTGGTTATTCTCCAAAAAACAAAATAGCTGGCTAGCCATTTTCAGAAAGGAAAAAAACAAACTGGGATGGTCATGTGCTAAACATATGAAATAAAAGCCTGGGCTAGACGGGCCACGGGTCCCGCACAACCCAGTTGATACCATTCTCCTTCAGGAAAAAAATTACTGCGCGCGCTGCTAGGTCCCTACTGTCATCCTCACCATGTACAGTCATCTCCTTATTCCTATTGGTTGTTGACCATGTTGACAAAACCGGAGGGTGGCGCCGTGGCGAGTGAACCAAGGCGGAGGACAATGGTGAGGCCTCGGACGGGAAGGAACAGGTGCCGGGGAAGATCACAGCTAGCCGTGGGAGGTGGGAGCAGGCGGTCCCGCCGACGCTGGTTTGGCTTTGGCGGCTCGAGGAAGAAGAGATTGAAGAAACGCGACAGACGTTGAATGTCAATCCAACGGTCAAGGTTGGCACAATTGTTTGTTGACTAAGCGGACACCAAGTAGCATACTTTTTATATATAGAAAGAAAATCAAAGACTTGGGAAGGCGTACAGAACAAGCTAGTGTACCAGTAAAGAGACGATGCCGAGTTTTAGAAAAAAGAAAGACGTGCTCCCGTAGCTGGTTCGAATCCAAACCTAGACTATGACTATCTATGCTACTCTGCAAGTAATGAAACTGACATATCCAACATTCGCTTCTCCTCTTCTCTACTTACTCTGCCTAGCATCAGAAGGTCTGGCCGTAGCAACCATGTCCGCTGGCTGCGCGTCCACCTACTCTTCAGCAGGCAACAACCAGATATGCGCCAAGTCGCCACCCGTACCATTGCCTGTGGGTCTCATCACACCCCCGCCGGCACGCGCACCGCATCCGATTGCTCATCGCAACCCGCTGCCGTTGGTGTGGGGCCACTGCTGCAAATCACGCAGAGTCATCCATCGCGTCTCAACCACAATATGCAACCCTAGACGAGTCTTATACAAATGCCCAAATCATGGGGTAATAATATGTTTAAGTGTTGATCTGCTGCTTTCAGTTGCTAATTTTTTTAATAGTTTGGTTGATGATCTTCTAATTTGATTCGTGCAGAAAAGGGAAGATTCGTGTGATTTGTATTTCTGGGAAGTTGCTGATGTGGGGGAATGCACCTACGCTGATTATTTGGTTAGCCAAGGAATCCCAATACCAGCAGGTTGGGGTTTTGGACAAGTAACTAAAGGAACGACAGAAGAGGAAGATGCAGAGCAGAAGGTTAAAGATGTAGTTCCTATGATCATGGCCAAGTAACAGCTACTGAACGGCCTTGACAGCAATGAGGAGATGAAAGAGCTTGTGAAGATAATGGGCAAAATCGATGTGCTCTATAGGATGATTGTCTCTTTAATTGCAGTGTATGTAGCAGTCGTGATGTATTCAATGGCTACGACATGAGCACTTTGCTGAAACTAGTAATGAATGAAACATGTGTGGCAGGCTGGGCATAGTGTTGTGACCATCTAATGATTTCCATTAACGGAAATCAGGGGGTATCACCTTTTGCTCATATAAATAAATAAATAGCAGAGGCCCTGTCGGGTCAGCTTTGTTCTCATTCAAAGACGTTGAGCAAATTGCAGTCCAACAGAAAACTATGTCATCAAATTCAAGTTTCACAACCAAATATGAGTACAACTAAACAACAATGTCATCATGTTTTAGTTTTCATACAATCACCAAACACAAATCAGCATACATAACAAGTGATGTTCTCACAGCAAAATACTAAACAACATGTTCATCAGGTTTCAGTTTTCATAGCAAACAAAATTTCACATAGTAGATAAAAACGTCTTCTGACAGGCAAATACGAAAAAAGCAATGTAATCATCATCCGCAGCAGCATCATCAACATCTTCACCATGTGTACCAGTCTGAATCATAATTCCCCATGGTGTCATCTTCTTCTTCGTCCTCAACATCCTTGAACGTTGGCTTCTTCTTGATCAACTCTTGTATGTCCACAGCACGATAGGCAATCTTTTTGCCGGCGTCATTGATGTGATGGTTCTCAAAGATATTAAGAACATCTATGTTATCTTGTACATCAGGAGCAGTGTAAGCATCATCTTGTTGTGCAACTTCATTAAACGAATTCCTCTACTCAAACCTTTGCAATACTCTCCAGTCATCGCTACGTGCAAATGTGTCTTCCAAGAAAAATGTCTGTGTTGCTTGATTTGCCAAAATAAAAGGCTCGTTGGTCTGGTACGCTGCCTTGACATTGATGGATTTGAAATAATCATCAGCTCTGGGTTTTGCGATCCTGGAAAACAGGTTATACCAACGAAAGCACAACAGAACCACACACCGATGATCCTCGAAACTGGAGATATACTGCAACTGAACAATGTATGTTATGTTAGCATACATTTCAGTTGTCTCTTTGTCATACGTATCCGTGCTCATGATGGCACTGTTTTGTGTCTTCCTGCCTTCGTCTTGTGGAAGGGTGTTGTAGCGCACATCTCCAACAACACAAGATTCATAATGTCTTACCCGAGTATCAGGACCCATTGCTAGTGAGTAAAGGGCATCATCAACTGCCGTCCCATCCTCCCGCATCTTCTTAACCTATGGTTAGAAAATAGACAAGCTGATCATCTTATGTACTCAATATATTAAAAAAACTCACAGTGCACATTAAAAGCTTACATGGTTCTTGAACCATTTCGCAAATCCTGCCATAACCAGTTTGTCAATGTTTCTTGGATTTTGCGGCAGTAACTCCCCTTTCTAGATGCTGCACAACATAGTGATCGCGTCAAACATCTAAATATATTAGAATGTGCTGCAAGTTTAGTAGATTATGATGTATAAGCTGCAGTACTGCATTTACTTGATATAAGGTAGTATCTCAGGACAGTTATTCAACACATACCAAACCATTTTGTCCAAATCTTTAGGTTTGTCCGCTTGTCGACTCTTCCCTATAACTCGAACAGAATAATCAAAAACATTGAGCTCGGGATTGTCTCCACCCACCTCTTTGCTAAGTTGATCAGCTGTTTCAATGTATTTTGAGCATAATGACAACGCTTATGTAGCAATGTAGGTCTCTGCAATGGAACCCTCGGGTCTAGCTCTGTTCCTAACATAGCCCTTGAAAGTGCCTAGCCGCCTTTCAATAGGGTACATCCAGCCATACTGTACTGGACCTCTAACTAGTGCCTCATCAGGTAGATGAACAACCAAATGCACCATCACATCAAAGAAGGCTGGAGGATCTATCTTCTCAAGGTCGCATAGGATAGTTGGTATCTTGTTTCTAAGATGCTCCAAATCATATATCCTGATATTCCTACTGCAGAGTTCCCTGAAGAATTGTCCCAACTCTGCAATTGCTCTGTATAAGTCAGGGCGGCCCAATCCTCTAAGGATAACAGGTAAAACCCTTTGAAGTAGGGCGTGGCAGTCATGAGTTTTCAACCCTTGTACCTTGTTTCCATCCGCACTGAATCTCCTTTCAGGTTTGGAAGCAAATCCATGTGGGTATCTCACACGTGATAGGACCTCGTAGAATTCTTTTCTTTTTACCTTGTCCAAGACGTACACAGCTGGTGCCATATCCCGTGGTTTACCTTCATCTTGCACCTGCCAATCCTTTCTGATACCCAGGTGTGTCAAATCAATTCTAGATTTTAAGGTACCTTTCGTCTTGCCTTCAATATTAAGAAGTGTGCCGATAATGTTGTCACATATATTTTTCTCGATGTGCATCACATCAAGATTATGCCGCAGATCCAAATGTTTCCAATACTCCAAGTCCCACAAAGTGGACCTACGGGTAAACAATAATCTCTCTTCTACCCTGCCACACTTCCTTTTCCCGCTACCATTACCAGGATGGTTTCCTAGTGTAATATGCCTGACCTTCTCTAATTCCACTTGCAACTCATCGGCGGTGAGCCTCTTTGGTGCATCACGGTTTTCATGCTTTGCATTGAACTCATGTCTTCGGTATTTTCTAGGATGCGGCTTGTCCTTGGCAAGGAAACGGTGGTGTCCAATGTAACAGATCTTGCTAAGTATTGCGTATGATAGCGGATTCCTGTCACAGCGAACACATGCATTGTAACCATGTGTCGGTCGCCCTGACATAGTGCCCAAATCTGGATAATCATGGATGCACCAAATTATAACAGCACGCGGAAAGAAATCAGCTGGTGGGCTGCTATATAGATCTCGAGTGAGAACACCCTTCCATAGCAGTTGAAGTTCCTCCACAAGAGGCTCCATGAACAAATCAAAATCCTTTCCAGGACTTTTTGGACCTGGGATGAGCAAGGCCATCATGTAGTTTGATTCTTTGGTGTAGACATTTGGAGGCATGTTGTAAGGGATAACAAGCACTGGCCACATGCTATATGTGGCGCTCTGGTGGCCAAATGGGTTAAATCCATCTGAAGCTAAGCCAAGTCTAATGTTTCTCGGGTCAGCAGCAAACTCTTTGTGTTTATCATTGAAGCTTTTCCACTCACTACCATGAGATGGATGGCTCATTACATTCTGATCTCTGTACTCCTGGTTCCTAGAATGCCACATTACATCCTCTCTTGTTTCAGCATCATGAAACAACCTCTGCAATCTTGGTGTAATTGGAAAATGTCTCAAAACATTATGAGGAATCCTATTCATAGCATCGCCATCTTTCCATCTTGATGATTTGCATTTCGGGCATGCACTTAAGTTGGCATAATCCTTCCGGAATAGAACACAATTATTCTTACAAACATGGATCATATCATATCCAATTCCATCTGCATGATGGAAATTCTTCATTTTACTATAGGTGTGTGGCAGCTCAGATGCATCTGGGAAAGATTTGCAGAAAGCAGCCAACATCGCATCGAATGATTTGTTGGTCATCCGCTCAGATGTCTTCACCTGAAGAAAGGTGACCATAGCTGAGAATACTGACAGCTTATTTCCTGGGGTGACAGCAATGTTGCATTGTTCCAACATGCGGGCCCACCGTTTTTCTTCTGCAGGTGAAAGTTCACGGAATGCACGAGCATTTCATAGCATTGTTTCAATGTTGGTCAAACTCACTGGCTCCGCCACCACCACCTCCTCCTCCTCTCCCACCTGAGCATCAGGCGGATCAAGATGGTGATCTGCTGCTTCCACGTAGTCAATAACATTGACGTTCACAGCTTCACCATGATGAACCCACCTAGTATATGTGACCGACATCCCATACAAGTGTAGATGATTTTGCAAAGTTGACTGGGGTCTTGTAACTGAATTCATACAACTGCTACACGGGCAGAGCACATCTGATTTCGGACCACCGTACTCAGCTCTGATAAAGTTCATGAAGTTTTCAACCCCCTCGGCATATGCAGCGGAGAATCTTTGAGCAGAAGTTATCCAAGTGTCCATCTGTTAGACATACAAATTAGTTCTTCTACTAGATATTACAGGAAAAACATATATGCTTTTTTATGAAGTCCAAAAAAATACCTAGGTCGATGTCTAAAGCTGTGGCAAGATATTTGGACGAGTAGATCTAAGTAACGAAATATATGTAAAGCTAATTCAGCAAACAAATTTGAGTGCCAAATTATGGTAGGCTGTTTCAGCAGTTAATGAGGCCAAGCACAAAGCCATCGAACTATCGAAGGCCATCGCAGCAACAAAGAACGAGTATAAAATAGTGTAGAGCTATTTCACCTAACAAATTGGCTACTTGACCATGGCAATCTACGTCACAATAAATATATGACAGGATATTTTAGCAACTAATCGACATTGGCATGCCATCTCAGCTAAGCAGATTGAGTGCAGAACAGGGCAAGGAAGCTTCTTAAGCAGAGCATATTGACAGTATACTTCGGAAAATAGTGAGATTAACAGCGTCTATCAGCTAACATTCAGTGCTACAGCGATATGAACAGGGCCTCAGTCTAGAATGCGCGTACCGCGGGAGAAGCTAACCGCCGTATGTCTCCACACGAACGTCGCCAGCGGTGGCGGCGCTGACCGCCATGCGCCTCCACAAGAACGTAGCCAGAGGAGGCGGTGTGGCTAGAGGACGGCAGTCTACGAGAGCGTACTGTGGGAGCGAGAGGATCGCCGAACCGCGGCGCCGACATATCGGCGCAGCGGGGAGGGCGGCTTTGGTGGAGTGAATGGAGTGGAGGGGGACAGTGGGGGAGGGGGTTTGGGGAATATTATT
>NC_041380.1:295443137-295460294 GCF_002162155.2 Triticum dicoccoides
TGGCTAGTTGGCCGAAGGGCGGTTGAATCGGATTTGGGGGGAATTTTTGGGTGTGGGGGGGGGGAGGATTTTCGCGCGGTGCGCGGTGGGAGTTTGGCGCATGGTCGGTTTCTCCAAGTGCAGTCCCACGTGTCAGTGAAGAGGCAAGCCGAAGTGTCTTCCGTTTGCGTGAGCCGTGTGCAGGACCGAACGTGTGTGGGGTGCAATGCGACCGCGATAGGAGTGCTGTGAGTGTACCGCCTTTTTTCCTTTTAAACTAGGTGCTTCGCCCCCTCAAAAAAATTGTTGCTTCACGCAATCCGTCGATACTACTACTAGTAATCCGGTAATCCCGACTAAAACGGCGCGGCCAGGTCTTTTCCCGCGCAATATGCTGGGAGGTTGGCTTAGTTGGGTTTTTAGGACGAGTAATGCTACACCTACGTAATCCTAGTTGCGTAATTAACGTAATGTGAAACGTGTGCGCTGTTGATTGTACATTGGGGCAGGGAGGGGCCCACCACCATGAAAATCGAGGGAGGAGAGAGAGAGGCAATTTACGTTAACCCTTTCGTAGGTTCCCGTAGATGTAGAAAGATGTGAAATGCGTGAATGTGTAGTGGATGTACTATTGGAGTGCCTAAGATAATTTGTGTATGTATAGACCCTATGTGTTTATTTTACTTCGCATGTTAGATTTGTCTCGGTTCAATAAAAAGCGGCGTTGGTGATGATGGTGTGCCTGTCATCCTACAATATAGGTCATCCAATCTATATCTAACGGATAGGAAGGAAACTATGACAATTTACCCGCACTCCTCTCCACATTTGCACATAAGGCTTTCCCTCGTTCATCCTTTTCTCCCACAAGATCTTGATCTTCCGTGCAACGCACGGGCATCTTGATAGTACTCCTACAATATGTATATTATTGTGAAAGTTCATATACACCGGCCGAGATTAATGCAAACACGGCAGATTTTCATTACATTTTGAACTTTTATAGGACAGAAAAATAAAAGAAGCCGGACCCTAAACCTATTCTACAGCGGCGACCGACGTCCTCCATCTGCGATCTCTATGTACGGGGGTGGGGTTCAAGACCCGTGAAGTGAAGGTGCGGTCTCCGGCAAGGAAGAGTAGAACGCGGGATACAGACCGGCCAGTTGGCACACCATGCCCTGCCGCCTCCCATGCCCTACTCATCCTCGGATGAGTCCCCGACCTCGGCAGTGCCGGACGTTGAACGGCGGCAAGTAGGAAGCATGGATGACGGTGCTCCCGTCGTCGGCCGCCAGCGTGGCCACCGCTTGTGCGGTCGCGTCCGCGTCCGGCTACGCCGCTATTGCGTCGCGAGAGGCGACTTGAGCGAGGGCGGCGACCTCGAGCTTCATCCCCAAAGACAAGCTCTCCCGCGGAGCATTCACACTTGCGGTCATGGCGGATGTGGTGCCAGGTAGGAGGACGATGCGCTATGGTGTGGGGGTTAGCTGGGCGTTGCCGCTTTAAGTAGCGCATTCCGGTGAGGCCAAGCGTCCGGGTGCATCATTAAGTCGCTGGAGTTGGTTCCTCGGGCACCGAGCCTCTTAACGACGACATACAAACGGACGGCATGAATGCAGGTAGCTAGCACCGGCTGGGAACGCACCGCGCGACGGCGCGAGGGACGAGGGTTTTGGTGTGCTAGGGTAGTCAGTTGCGGTCGTGGCAACATTGGAGATGCCCTTTGCTCACATGCGATCCCCGCATGTCATTGAAAAAGCAAGACGACCCGGCATGGTCTCAGGTCCAGAGGATGTAGTTGGCCGCGCTACACCACTCCGCGGATGAGTCGCGGCGCCCCGTGCATCCTCAACGAGCCGGGTGTTGGGGTGTGTTTGGATTGTGGCCAAAGTGCACCTTACCAAAATTTTGGTCATGACCCAAAGATTGGTCTTTGTTTGGATGGTGGCCATTTTTTTTGGCATGCCAATGAACTCTAGCCAACTCTAGTTCATTTTTCTTGCCAATGTTGGCCAAATCATGGGCAACCAATACCTCAACCAAAATTTTGGTCATGACCCAAAGATTGGTCTTTGTTTGGATGGTTGCCATTTCTTTGGCATGCCAATGAACTCTAGCCAACTCTAGTTCATTTTTCTTGCCAATGTCGGCCAAATCATGGGCAACCAATACCTCAACCAAAATTTTGGCTACCCAATGCTTTGATGGGGAAACCTTGGGCACAAACCAAACATACCGTTTGTCATGCCACAGCACTAACGCCACCCTCGACACACTGAAACCGACTGTGTCTAGCTACGATATGAGCGTGTCGCTCACCGCGGTCGCCGTGTCCAGAGGCGGTGCTGGAGCTGCGCCCCGTTGTTGGCCCCAATGACCCACATGAACGGTTGTCGGTGGCGAGGAGGTCGTGGGCCAGCTCCTCCATTGGACTAGTCTGCCCCACATGTCGGTTTCCCTGTTTTCCCGGCCATATTCGAGCGTCAGTGCTCCGCGTTGCGCATTAGGCCTTTCACTATGTAGGCCAAGAGAGACAACTTATTGTTTATTTGAGCCATTCAAGTATAATCATGTGGCGTTTGCTTATTTCTCATTCCTCTCCAACCCTCTTCTCCATCGATCATGTCGCCCTCCAGTCGAGTCCATCCTCCCGCATGCCTCATATGAACATTCCGCCAAGTATCATTCGCATGTACCCACCCTAGTCATCTTTCAATAGATCTCCGGACCCCGAGATGAAATCGAGAGGGAATGAGTGGGGGCACGTGATACCTAAGGCGGATTCAAAATTTTGAACCGGTGATCATAGCATCCGCAAATCATATATAAAGGGTATTCAATGTTCGTTTCGTTTTTGAACGTACAATATACTCCGTCCTATCCTTTCTAGTTTACATATAAGTTTTATGTGTAGTCAAAGTATCTCTACTTTGATAAAAAAAAGGTATCAACATTCAACAATGCCCAATCAATATTGTTAGATTCATACGTACTCCTAGATTTGTAGTCGGGATGGTTTCAAATTTGACTATTGACAAGATTAATAGTACATGAGATGTATAATGTGAAAATTATATCATTGGAAACTCCTTTCACATACGAATTTGACCGTATGCTTTGTGTAAGTTGCATGTCATATATTATTACTCTAACATTTGGTCAAAGTTAGCCTCGAAAAACGCATTAGACCCTGTATGCTTTGTGTAAGTTGCATGTCATATATTATTACTCTAACATTTGTGTAAGTTGCATTTCATATATTATTACTCTAACATTTGGTCAAAGTAGTATAGTGGAAGTGGATCCTGTGACGTAGGTATCCCTGCCTTACCCTCCCTTTCGGTCACTTACTAGCGGACCCCATGCTTGCTAGGCCCCACATGTCAGTTACTTAATGGGTTCGGCCACGTCATAGGATCCTCATCCGTAGTATACTCCCTCTGTTTTTATTTACTCCACATAAAACGGAGGGAGTGGTGGTATAATAAATGACGCGGGCGGGGGAGGGGGAGGGATGTCGGTTTGCTCTCAATTGCGGTCCCACAAGTGAGCGAAAATGCAAGACGAAGCGCGTTCCATTCGGTGAGTGGCATGGAGGGTCCAGCGTGCTGGGCTGCAACGCGAACGCGACAAGAGAGATGTACAGTCAAAACCGATTGATCGGTCATCACTGGAACCACTATTCACACCAAAACCTTCCCTGCTTGGCCTACGCTAGCCACTGCCCTAAAACCACACCAAATCTCCAGCCCATTCCCCCACCTTTCGATCCCCTAGCCCGCATCAAGTGTCCCCTAGTTCGCCGGAAAGCCATGGTGCGCCGCAAGATCACTTACTACAAGATGCTGACGCTGGAGCGCCGCCCAGAAATAGCGGCGGCGGTCGGCGCCACAGACCTTCGTTCCCAAGCTCGTTTTGCGGCGGGCCAATCCCCCAGTTCTCTGGAGCCAAGCTACGATGAGGAGGAAGTCGATCCAATGTTCATGGCAGAGGTCACGGCGCAGAAGGCCCCCGATGGGTATGAGACGATGGACGTCGACTTCGTGCCGGCGTCCGAGTCCCCCATGGTGCAGGCGGACCAACGGTTCAACATGGCGATACTAAAGGAGGACCGGGAGGCAGAGGCTCAACTCAACGCGGAGCGCGCGCATGCCGCTGCCATCGAGGCTCTCCTGCATGCAGAACTGGATGTCGTGGATGTGAACCGGGCGGCGGAGGCTCAACTTGAGGCGGAGCGCGTGGATGCCGCTGCCATCGAGGCCCTCCTGCAGGCGGAACCGGACGTCCTGGACTTGAACCGGGCGGCAGAGGCTCGACTCGACGCATAGCGCGCAGATGCCGCTCTCATCGACGCCCTCCTACAGGCGGAACCGGACGTCCTGGACTTGAACCGGGCAGCGGAAGCTCGACTCGACGCGGAGCGCGTGGATGCCGCTGCCATCGAGGCCCTCCTGCAGGCGGAACTGGACGTCGTCGACTTGAACCGGGTTGTGCTCTCATACGTGTAGAGCGCCCGCACGCTCCGCTTGAATGAGTAGCTGGAGGCCGAGGACAACCACAGTGCGGAGACACATGTCGGCAGTGACGGCTAGTTTGTGCCGGCAGCCAAAGACGATGAGGTTGTCTCTTTCCGCGAGCAGTGATAGTTTTTCTCTATGTTGTTGTTTTTATGGATATTTTGCTGTGTAAAAACATATATTTGTTATGGAAGTTGCCTGACTTGGGTCAGTCTACCATTTCAGGCGGTTGGATGAATATCCTACGTCTCCTAACCCTTCTTTCCTTCTTCCTCACCTCTTCTTCTTCCCCAACAGACCACCGCACGGGCCATACGGATACTCCCCGACATGTGGTTGGATAAACATACTCTATGAACGAAAATTATGTGCCAGCGATAGGATGGCTGAGTTTGGTTTGTTCACATGCGACAACACGTGTTAGTGAGGGTGCGTTCCCTTGGTTGGGTTTGCGGCGTGCAGGACCGACTGTGTGAGGGTGCAGTGCAACCGCGGCGTGCAGGAGCGACCGTGTGAGGGTGCGGTGCGACCGCGACAGCCGTGCGCAAGTGTACCTCCTTCTCATTTTGAAAACTTTAGGCAAGCTTGGCAAAAATGTGTGGCGAAGTTTGGCAATGCAAGGCCTAGACCCAAACAGGGTAAGTACGTACATACTAGGAGTACTAGTGTTAAAAAAGAAAGCCGGGGTTTTCCTTCGCGGGATTTAATCGATACAAATCCTCGTTTCACATGTCAATTAATGCATATTTTTTTATCCAAAGACCAAAGAGCTAACCATCTCACTCGTCATCGCTTGATTAATGCAGCGCCATGCAAACCAACCTTCTCACTTCCGCATGCATGCATGTCGTCTCTCTCTCTCCCCTGTCCATCTCTCTGCACGCATGCGCCTCTTGCTCTCTGTCCTGTTTCTGCATGCAAGCAGCTCTCTCTGCCTTGGGAAGATGTGAAGCACATGGGAAACAGAGATGGGATTACTGCAGGCACGCATGCGGTGGAAAGGGATGGAGGGCCCGGTTGGAAAGAACAGCGAAAAAATGCCAATGCGCAGAGCATTGCTGGGAAAACAAAATTTTCTTAGACGCAGACAAAAAAGGACCGGGGGGAGTACTACTAGGAGTACTAGTGCGGTGAGATGGTTTCTCGAAGAAGATGATGGAGAAGCGGAGTCAGCGGAGAGTGAAATGATGGTTGCTTCGTCCGTGCTTTTGTGATTTGACGCCTCACTGTTTTGTGATTTGTGATAGAAGGGAGAGGGGAGTAGACTCTGTGATCTATAGTGTACTACATGCGTCCAAGCATGGGAGAAAGAGGGGAGATGTTGCATTTTTCTATTCCTTCAATCAATCAATCAATCAGGGAGCTTCGGTTCCATCTTTTTGGCTTTGGCAACACCGTCCACAATGGTTCCCACGATGCCAAAAGCTATTTTCACATTTGGCTACACATTGTGGATGCCCTTAACCGTACCACTTGGGTTTGCTCCTGTGTGCTATCTATACAAATCTCAATTATATTGATCTAAAAAATTATAGAATCAAGATTAGAAAAAAGTAGGTGATTTTGCCGCGCGGACGGCGGGGGAGGTTTCTTATTTGAGCAATGCTACATCCATGTAATGGTTTATGTAAAGTTACAAACTGATGTGATGTGGGACTATTTGATTGGATTAAAGGAGAGGATTAGGCCCACCCCACCTGAAAATCAGGGGGGCATATATAGATTAGATGGAAAGTATACGTAGTAGCTACGTAGCCCCTTGTAAGTCTAGGATTAGGTTTCTTCTTATTTTCGGAGGACGTTGTCCTCGCAGTTTGCTAACATGCGGTCCCATGTGTCAGTGCTTTACCAAGCCGATCCGCGTCCCACATGAGGCAGAACAACGGCAGAAGCAACACGTGGTTAAGTTGAAGAAGATGAGGGAGAAGCGGATTCAGTAACGAGTGAAATGATGGTTGCTTCGTCCCTCCAACTTAACTGTGGGAAAGGTGCAGCTTTGTGATTTGACGCCTCATTGCTCATTACTACGCCAGCGCCATGGCTGGGGTGCTTCACCCCGGCTGCTCTGCACTGTATTCCGGTATGGCACGTGGACCCGGTAGTTTGATGTCCCACATGTCGGCGAAAGGGACTAGAAGATTTATGAAAGCGAGCGCTCCACTCTTACGACGGAGGAGTAGACGACATGACGGCCCAGTGAACTGTCACTTGTACTGTATAGTACTATAGTTTTGCTGTTTCGCATGATCCATCGATACAAACCCGATTAAACAGGAAAGGGCGGGATTTTTCCCGTGCGGTAGATGATACTGGCCATACATTTCAAATGCAATTTTATTATATGCAAACTGAATAATTATAAGTAACAATATGGTATCTAGTAAAACTAAAAACACATATGATTTATTGTGTTAGAGTGTAGTAGAAGTGTTGTATTGCATAGTTGTTAGATGTAACATGCGAGAGAGATGTAGTTTTGGAGGGCCTACAGAGAGAAAAGCGTAATATGGTCACCGAACTTCAGAATAAGCTGATTACGTCACTATATATGTTTTGCGGTGAGTATACGGTCACTTGCTCACAATTCAGCATCGGATTGCACTCTATTGACCGGCCAAATAGTCTGCGTGGCGCCATGTTGACTAGTAAATTGACCATGTTCCTTGTGGGTCCCACCTGTTAGTTTGCATAGGCAAAAGGTCAGATAAAAACAAATTTACGCAGGCGCGACAAGGCTCCAACCCGTGCGTGGGAATCACCTGGTTGTGTATGTGTCTGTCAGGGCCTGATGTGTGCGCGTGCACGTGTAGGTTGAGCACTTGACCGTGAGAGTGTGTGTTGGTCGTGTGGTGTAGTGGTGTGTGCATGCATGTGTGCGTGCGTGCATGTGAGTGTTGCATGCGTGCGCGGCTGCGTGTGTACGTGTGTGTGTTGCGTGCGTGCGTGGGTGCATGTGTTGCGTGGATGCAGTTCGTGTGCATGCGTGCGTGTGTGTATAATCACCACACCAGCTCCTATGTGTTAAAACAGACGGCTCAGCATACCAATACAAGGCCACCTTGTCCGCTGTGCCCGCGGTCATGACTCCGAACCACCATCCAAATATTTTTTTGTCGTTTGTTTTCATTCTTACTAGCAAGATGCCCGTCCGTTGCACGTAACATCAAGATGCATTTGTATGACTTGTTTATCTTGTGAGAGAAAAGGATGAACGAGGGAAGGCCTTATTTGCAAATGTGGAGAGGTGTGTGGGTACCTTTTTGCAAAATTGCCATAGTTTATTTCCTATCCGTCAGATATAAATTGGATGACCTATATTGCAGGATGGCAGGCACACCATCATCACCAACTCCGTTTTATATAAGAGTGTATTTTATGTATTTTATAAGAGTGTAGATGTAGAGTAGATACAAGTCGACAGGAGGGCACGATGGTAGTGAGATAATGTGATGCAACACTACAGAGTTGTACGGTGAGCCCGTGACTGTATAATAACCACTAAACGTAAATGGTTACCGTAATGAGTGGATTCTGAAGTCCAATGTACGTATCATGCTTTCGCTTCAAATACAATGATCATCATTGCATATATTGCGAGAGAAAGATGAAACATGCGTGAATTTTCTGGGGGCTTACTTTTAGAGGACCTGGAGATAGCTTTGTGTGCATACGTGAAAGGGGCGTACAGGGGGGGTATGCGACAGGGAGAGAGATGCTCTTCGTTTCTCTTTATTATGACTAACTTTGTATATAGTATAAAAATATACAAATTCACAGTGCGGAATAAATATCATTATGGGCACCATGCAATGAAAATTAGCATTCGTACTCCTTCATATAACTTTGTAATGTTGTATATAAGTAGAAAATCTAAAATAATTTTTTGGCCGCACTTTATTCAAAACGAATGTTGTATGCGAAATAAACATGAAGAGAGGGCTTTTTAGATCAATGGGGTACGTGTTGTAACATGTGAGAATGTGTAGTTGATGCATTTGGTAGGGCCTAGAGAGGTATGTGTGTGTATTATGTATTCGAGACAGGCATGGATAGAGGGGCCGACAGGGGGGCATGAGAGAGATAGCACGAGAAATGAGAGTGGCCTAGAGAGAGAGACGAATATGACGTCACGACAAGATATTCCATTCCCTTGAATGTGTATATGCAAGGGGGGGGGAATAGAGGCACTAGGAGAAATTTTCTGTGTGTGTGGTGTTTGTGTTGGTATGTGTGGGTGTGAGAAGATAATGAGACGTGGGGGCAGAGGGTGTGTCACCGTGTGAGGTCCGGTGGGTCGAGGTGAGGCCCTTCATTCGGTTCCGTCCTGCGCCACATTGGTCGGCCCGTGACGCATTTAGGAAGACCCATGGATGACTAGTCGTACAAGACAAAGATAGAAGAATTGTGAAGGACTCTGTGTCCGTTGACAAAGCCGGCTAGGATTTGTAACCCTAAGTTCTCGGACTAAGGTAACCCCTTTATCTCTGATATTACTATTCATCCAACCTAACTTTAAGGGTCATCCTACAGAATGCTCTGCTAGAATCATACTCGTCGATTAGGAAGAGAGGTGCGAGACAATGCGTGAGAGACAGGCGTGAAGATAATGTGCATACATGAGACACGTAGGCAGGTCCATGTATATAGAAAGGGTCGATGAGGATTGTGCGTGTGTATGTTTGCGAGACGAAGAGTGCTTGTGATAAAGGTTAGTGGAAGCAGTTGTAAATGGATACGAGAGGGAGGGAGGGTTATATCTAGAGCATGTGTGCGAGAAAGACACCTCGGGAGAGAGTGTGTGAGCATGTGTGAGAGACCACCGATGGAGAGTGAAACTACACGTAAAAGACTGCTCTACACATTGATTAAATATATAAATTGTATCCAAATATTAGGATGGGATCATGATATTTGCAATTCGCGTAAGGAGCACATTGATCCATCAGACATCTAGATTCTATCGAATTTGAGCATGTCTATGTTATTATTCGACACAATTGATCCACATAGTTAGTATTTTGACGTCCAGACAATGGATCGCTTTAGCAATCGAATATAAACGTGAGTATAGTTCATGTTGTGTGTGTAAAGCACATTATACATACGAAAGTTACACAATGGACATTATAAATAGCTACCTATGAACTAGCATACATTTGAATTCAACTTAAGGTGGTTTAAAAAAATCGAATTCAACATGAAGTCCATTCAATTATTTGAATTTGATATCATGGCATTTGTAGACCATACCTAAATTATGGGGGCACCAATCTTTGCTCTGATTTTGTACATAATAGCATATGTAGTCGTGTACAAAATAGATTCAAATTTAGCTCCTCCATTCCAAAATAATTGTAGTTATAGGATTTTCAAGTGTCAAAATTTCAAAAAGAAGCAGATAATATTGTAGAGCCACTCAATTCATCAAGCATATCATCTAGCCTAGGAATAGGATGACGATAGCGAATAGTAATATTATTAATGCCTCTACAATCAATACACATAGGCAACGTACCATCCTTTTTCGGAACTAAAATGATAGGAACAGCACAAGGACTAAGGGATTCGCGTATATAACCTTTGTCGAGCAGTTCTTGTACTTGACGCATAATCTCCTTCGTCTCCTCTGGATTGGTACAGTATGGTGCACGGTTGGGTAATGATGCACCGGGGATTAAGTCAATTTGATGCTCAATCCCTCGATTAGGTGGTAATCCCGGTGGCACGTCTTTTGGAAAGACGTTAGCGAACTCCTGCAAAATGTTAGTGACAACAGGAGGCAAAGAGGAAGGCACGTCCTCGAATGAAAATAATGCCTCTTTGCACACAAAAGCATAGCAAACAGATTTGCTAATATCTAGCTCATCAATATCAGATTTTCTGGCAAGTAAACATGCACTTTTCAATTTAATTTCAGAAGCAACACTAGATGGTTTATTATTAGGTTTCATTTGTTGCTCAAATTCTTTTGCCACAATCTGATTTTCAGTCTTACTTTTCTCCTATTTTGCTTTATTAGCTCTATTAATATCATCTTTCAAAATGGATTCAGGAGTCATAGGAAGCAAAGTAATATTTTTATCCTTATGAACAAAAGTATACTGATTGTTTCTACCATGGTGTACAGAATTTTTATCAAATTGCCATGGTCTACCAAGTAATAAGGAACATTCTTGCATAGGTACCGCATCACAATCAACATAATCAGCATATGTAGAGATACTAAAATGCACACAAACAGTACGTGTTACCTTAACCTTGCCGCTGTTGTTGAACCATTGGATGTAGTAAGGATGTGGATGTGGTCTTGTGGTGAGAGATAGCTTCTCCACCATCTCCATGCTAGCCAAGTTATTGCAGCTCCCTCCATCTATGATGACGCGAACAGAACGTTCCTTCACAACTCCCTTTGTATGGAACAAATTATGCCTCTGATTTTGCTCGGCTTGTGTAACCTGCAGACTCAAAACACGTTGAGCAACTGAACATTCATACCTATCAGCATCTTCAGCAGCCATGTATTGCGTCTCATGATCAGAATCCTCTCCACCGTGTTCTTCATGTGTAATAAGAGCCAAAGTCTCCTCATCATAGTCACTAGCGGACTCATACCCACCATCCTCAGTAGCAATCATCATGCCCTGAGATTGGCATTCTCTCGCAAAATGTCCTCTTCCCTTACAACGACGACAAATAATATCACTTGTGTTCCCTGTTGATGCCATGGAAGAAGAAGAGCTCTGTGCAGGCCCGATAGTTGTGCTCTTGGCAGATAGTGGTGGTTGTGCCTACTTTCTTGTATCACGGCTGGAGGTGGCACCTGATGGAGGTGCTGGTGGAGTGGAAGTAGAATATGCACGTGGTGTCCATGATGAAGATCGACCTGCAGAAAAGTTAGTTCGCGCCAATGCCTATCGATCCTGCACTTCACGTTCAGCTTTACAAGCAAGATGGAATAAATGAGTGATATTAGTATACTCCTTATACTCCAGAATGGTCTGAATCTCTCTATTCAGTCCACCCATAAAACGTGCAAGCATAGCTTCATTCTCCTCAACAATACCACATCTAATCATGCCAGTTTGTAATTCCTGATAATATTCTTCTACAGAATTTTTTCCTTGTCTTAAACGCTTTAATTTTTGAAGTAATTCATGTTGATAATATGGTGGAACCCAACGAGTACGCATAGCAATTTTCAAAGCAGCCCAAGTAGGTGGAATAGGATATAATCTACAATGTTCAGACCACCAAACACATGCAAAGCGAGTGAAAGCACAAATAGTAGCAGGAACACGTCTCTCCTCAGGATATTGTAAACATGTAAATCGTTGTTCAGTTTCTAACTCCCAAGTAAGATATATATCAGGAACATATCTACCCTCAAATGGTGAAATATTCAATTTTAGTTTAGGAAGATGGTCATGTACCTCAGGTGGTGGTGCAGCCCTACCGTTGCGATGATATGCATGAGGACGACCTGGTGGTGGTGGTGCTGGTGGTTGCACGTAGTTCTGATTTTGGTTAACCTCATCCTCGAAATGGTCCTCCACCTCTGCAGTAGCAGCAGGAGTGGCAGAAGCATGAACAGCGGCACCCGAAGTTTGCCCAGGGTCAATGGGAACGCGCTGTGCTCGTCCCACTTGATTTGGAAAGCGGCGTTGTTGTTGTTGTTGTTGTTGTTGTTGTTGTTGTTGTTGTTGTTGGAGAGGTGCGTTAGGGGCAGCCGGTGGTGGTGGTGGAAGACGCGTGAGCAATTCATTAAACTTGTTATCGAGCTTTGTTTCGAACGTCTTCTCCATGCCATCTATCTTCTCCATGGCCTTTTCAAATCTGTTTAGCACATCTTGCACCTGTCCACTCATCATTTGCTGAAATTTATCATGCAACTCCTTATTCGTCATGTTCTCCCAGTCAGTCTCGTCGGCTTGTGATCCTGCCATGGTTAGTAGCAATAGAAACACACAAGAATAGGATCCTACATACTACTAACAAGAGGTGGTGGTGGATGTCACAAATCCGTCAAGCAAATCTCAAATTCTTACCAGTTCTTACCCAGCAGTATGCGGTGATCAGCAACCGTCGTAGTCAAAACTCTCAAAGCTTGGATAGAGCGATTACCAGGGAGAGTCAAATGCACGACGTAGATGTATCTGGAGCTGGGAAGGCTTATAATATGGTAGCAAAAAGGGTTAGCAATAATCAATTCAGAGATGCAATGTTGAATAAACGCTCAACGACGGTACTGTGCTGGTCCTAGGCTAGACCGTGCTAGAGACGCGAGCCTAGAACACTAACAAAATCACGGCGCTGCACGTAAACAAGGGAGGAGCACTCTCTGATTTTTTTTGCACTTTTTTTGCACTTTTTCCTCTTTTTTTTGCTATGCAACAATTTTTTTCTCGAAAAAATCTACAAATGGTCTAAAAACTGCCTAGCCAGAATTTTCCAGACTTAGTTTTTTTTTGAGTTTAGAACTATTTTTCTTCTGCGGGTAGCACGGAATCTCAGGAGTCCTACTCTGTCACGACTTGAAGTATCGCGTGATCTAGAACTCGAAAACAAAGCAACTAATACTGGACTCGGACTAGGACTGGTAGCGGAGATAAAACTGGTGGAACTCGGACTATTGGCGGTGATGAATTTGGTGGAACTCGGACTAGTGGTGGTATATGGCGATGGTATATGTGGACTCGGATTGGTGGTTGTATATGGCGATGGTATATGTGGACTCGGATTGGTGGTTGTATATGGCAGTGGCGATGTATATGGTGGGGTGGTGGTATATGGCAATGACAATGACGATCGTGCGGCAACAGCGTGACAACCTGTGAATAGAACTCGAAACTCTAAGGGACTAGACCTTAAGACCAGCAACTCGACACGATGATGCAACCGCAAATTCAACAAAGCAAAACTCTAAAAAGAGTATGCAAAGGCTCAGATTGGTTCGGATATGATGAACTAACCCTAATTTTTTTGGCTTTTTCATGGAATATAGGTATGAAGAACAGACTCGATCTAAACTATGAAAAACTGTAAAATCTCATTGAGCAACCTGAAAATCTGATACCACTTGATAGGGGCAAAGGTGTCCCGATGTTTCGATGAGATAGATATCGTTTTTTTGTGGGAGTCGACTTTGACGATCCGACTATGAACGTGCGAAGACGTCGCGCCTTAGCAATCGCTAAACTAACTTCCAAGGGTTATTGACCACGCCGGAGCACGATCAATCTGACCACGAGGGTCTATTTCCTGCGAGCAAACAAAGAACAAGCAAGAAACTGAGATTGCAATCTGGATATTGCGAATTAAAAGAGGAAAGCTTAAGAGGAAAGCTTTATTAATGAAGGTGGGGTTCTGTGACGCCTTTGTCTGGTCGTTGAACACAAACGAAGTACGTGAAGTTGCAGCTATGGCGAACTTTAATCTAAACAAAACCCAAAGTCTAAACAACACCCTAAGGGCTATATATATGGGGGAAGAGGGGAGATTTCGTGGCCCTTGGAGGAGGGGTACGAAACCAACCCTAACTCTTGTTTCCCCACACATACGGACTCTAAAAACAGCCTATACTTAAGTATTTCGAAAATACATGGGCCTGGCCCAATAATAAGGTGACGCAGCACCTAAAATAGCCCTGGACGAAATTTATGAATTGGCATCTTATATATTTCATCCAAGGCTTCATGCACTCCTTATGGTGGCTTCAAAGTCCTGAAATTATCACTTGTGACTCTGTTCTGGATCCCCTTGCGCATGCCATCCTCTCCATGCTTGAACTTGTTCCAAGGTTCATCTTTCTTGTCCAAGATAGGCCCTTCATTTGTAAGCAAAACAAATGTATCCAATTTAGGCAGCATCATATTCCCATGAACATTAGAATCGTTACCAAGAAACGAAAGCACCTGATAATTCAATTAGTGTGCGCGAGCTCTAGTAATTGGTCCAGTATGTATAGCAGCAGGGGCCGTGGGTGTAACAATGGTATTGATGTCCTCATCATGTTCCTTTGATCTTGACCAGTAATCTAGTTCCGTGCTGGACTTGCCCACACAACGTTACAATTGCATGTTTGTCTGTTCTCAGTTGTTTTGTGATATGAATGATGTCATACTATGCTTACCGTATTATAAACTTCGTCTCTTTATCCTTAGCCCTCAATACAATGTGAAGAAATAGACAATACATTAGTGATGGTACATGGTCATATGTTTGGAACCTGGTTTTATTATGTACTTTGCAATGAAATACAACTAATATTTTACATGGGTTCACCAGAATAAGTTATGTATATAGACCAAAGCTATTTTGTTTGGTTTTGCTGCCTCCTTAATATCTTCTGTTCTGGTACTACTAATGTAAAACATCAACTTTTCAGCGAGCTATGGAAAAAATGGTGGAACCGCCACCTTCTGAAGGTGGAGAGGCAACTATAACCGCAATGTCAACTCTTGCTGCAGTGGGTCAGTACATGTCCACTAACAGTGCCAAAAGCACGTTCTTGCGTAATACTGGGTTGGTTGTTAAGGCAATATCATCCAAACTGCCTCATGATCAAGATATGAAAGCTCAAAGCAATGTTGTATCTGCGCTCCAGACACAAGTCCATTCCCTAACAGAGACCCTTTGTGAAACAAGGAGAAACATTACTCAATGTCGTCAAGATATGCATGGTTTTGAAACCAGACTATCAGACATTTGCTATGTTGTTCAGGAGCCTACGGGAAATGAAGGCGAGGGTTATGGTGCTCCATCGGACAATACAACATGAAAATGTAACAGTCAGGTCAAATGAACTGAGCTTCTAAATTTCTGGTGGTGCATTTATCTGCTAGACTGTTAAGTTTTATGCCAACCTTCCTTTTGTTATATAGTTGTAATTTATTTTGGTGCGATACAAAATTTATTCTTGACGTGCAGCCACCGGCTGAAGAAAACAGCAAGCCATTTTTGTATAGTGTAGGGTGTTCCCTATATTTGCACTGGTGGCGATCTTTGATGCCGAGTGGATGTAATCTGTGCAATCACCTTAATAGCCTAGCGTTAGTTTCGGCCTTATTTATTTCCTAGTCTTCTTTTTCCCTGGTTTGCCAGTGGCCGCAACCATGGGCCATATACGGGTCGTAGGATCCATGGGTCTCCTACGGGCCATCGATAAATGGGCCTGTAATTGGTGGGCCTCAGGCCATCGGATAAATGGGTCTACAAGGGCCGTAATCGGGCGTAATTGGTATCGGCCCAGCACGGTAACAGGTCGTTAACAGGCCGTAGGATAGCAAAGGCTTAATTCTGTCACAGGCATAACGGGCCGTTAATGGGCCAGAATATAGGACGGGCTGGAAATGACGCAATGGGTTAACAGGCCAGAAACGGGCCGACTCTTGCCATGGGCCGAATTTGGCCCATTAGGGTAACAGGCCAGTAACGGGCTGACTCTTGCCATGGGCCGAATTTGGCCCATTAGGGGAACAGGCCAGTAACGGGTCGACTCTTGCCATGGGCCGAATTTGGACCATTAGGGGAACATGCCAGTAACGGGCCGGAAGTAATCGAGGGCCGAAAAGGAGCCCAAGAACGTATGGGCCGTCAATAGGCCGAAAGCTAACACGGGCTGGAAACGGCCCAAGTAAATCACGAGCCGTTAACCGGTATAAAGAAAATTACTGTTCATTATGGGCTAGAGTCACCGTGGGCCTGTAAAGGGCCGAAAGATACGAAAGCCTCATATGGGCCGAAAGACATCATGGGCCATACATGGGCCAAAAGTGAAATGGGCTGGTGTTATATTCGACGGCCCACATGACGTTGTTGGGCCGATTTCCTTTAGGGCCTAACGGGCTGTGACTTAACGGGTCGTAAAATGGGCTATTTGCGAAGAGACCGTTAACAGGCTTTTCATGGGCGAACCCATTAACTTTTGACCAAGTCAAACGGGCCGGCTTTGTAAGCTAAATGGGCCAGTGGTGGGCTGTGGCACATGCCGACATATCATATGCGCCTATCTAACCCACTGATGAGCTAACACGTGTTTCGTCCGGCCAATAAGAATTTTACACGTGGAAATTTCCCATTGGTCGGGGCTGTTAACTGGTTATCGGATCCAAAACCCGACCTGATAGCTTAACGGCGTTCCGTTACGGCGGATGCCACATGTCGGTCACACTTGACGAAAGCACTTCTGTGACGCGCGATTTATCGTCATGGAAGTGGACACTTCTGTGATGATAATTTTGGTAATTTTATGGAACACTTCTACGACAGCACATGTATGATTATCTTGATTCTGTCATAAATTTGTCATTGATGTAAATGCATGAAAAAAAACGCGGCCTACTGTGACAAACACATATCATCACGGAAGTGTATTTTTTTGTAGTGATTGTCATACCGATCTCTCCCATATCGTTGATCTTATGACTTATGTCTTCTTTCTTTTATCTCGATCATGCTCGCACGCACACACACACATCCAACGTATACATGTATACCTCTCGCACATGCACGTTCAAGGTCTCATATGTCTCCATACATAGCTAATTACCCTCAACCCTAACGCCACATCGAATCGTTCTCTTCTTGTGTGCACATAACTTCCGCCTGGATGGGTAAAACACACACTCACACTTAACAATCTCCTTCTAGCTACCCCCCC
>NC_041380.1:295460726-295493503 GCF_002162155.2 Triticum dicoccoides
CTCTCACTCTTCTCCAATATCCCCAAAACCAATAAGACCATCCCTTCATTTAATTCCCGCCTACATGCACCATCATATATAGTAGTCTTCATCGGTGTCTCTCGAACAAACATGTTCTCTCGATGTCGACTCCTCTCACGCGCACACGCCTTCTCTTCCCTCTCTACGAGCCTTTTCTCTCTCACACCCCCTCGTTGGTGGCATCTTTCATACACTATGATGAAGCCGCACACACTTAAATTACATCCACCACCGAGGACCCCGCATCACACACACACGCACCCCCCACACACACTAAGACTCCATCTCACACACACGTGCTCTAGGTAGAGCATTTGTTCCTACCACCCTTCGTCCAACCTTACCGTATGATAAGCAATCACCTTAATTTACTTTTATAACATGGACAAATTCCACTTTACTTTAGTAGTTAGCAAACTTATCATCTCTACTCTTATAAAAAACGAGTTGGTGATGATGGTGTGTCTGCCATCTTGTAATATAGACCGTCCGATCTATATCTGACGGATATAAAGCAAACTATGACATTTTTATAAAAGATACCCGCACCTCTCTCCACATTTACAGACAAGGCCTTGCGTCGGTCATCGTCCTTATCTCCCACAACCTCATTGCTCAGCAATTAAAAAAGGAAGTCTCTGGAACAATCTAGCATGGTGGCCGCTGCCGCCTGTCGGCGCCGTCCATACCCATGCCTCCAACCAGTCCGACCACCAGTCACCACCACGCTCCACTCCTCCTCAACGTATCTCTCATCTTTCATTTTATTTTGATGAAATTGTCGAGATACTAGTTTTCCGATAAAATTCTTGAGATATCATTAGTTTTTACGCATGGGATTACTCCTGCATGGGTCAATCACAACAAGTGTTTTGTAAAAAATGCATATTGATGTTCCGTGCAATGCATGAGCATCTTGCTAGTAATTATACAATGCAAATCACAAGCAGGAAGAGACTTTTTTTCACAACCATGTTTACATGGCCACGTAAATCACTAGCTAAAGTGTAATACCATTATACTTATATCCTGATGCAAAAGGTTGGGTACATGTCCGAAGAGTAGAGTCGCACACATGGACTGTGTCTCTCAGAATCTCTCACACACACCAGTTACGTGACGCCCACTTAAGCAGACACGTATGTTACAATTTGTGCACCCGCGGGTACACGTGATGGTGTGCATTTATTTAAGCCGGACGTGGAACCCAAATAGTAGACGCATTCATTCCCCTCCCATCGCCTCTTCTCTGGTCGCTGTAGCCCGGTAGCCATGGCCCGGCCGAAGGTAACGACATACGCCATACTCCCGCCGGAGCGGCGCTTTAATCTGGAAATTTTAGTGGTCATGCATGCATCTTTTTGTGCTAGCACTCCTATATAAGGGTTGACCGGTCGCTTCCCGCGGACGTTGGCGGGCGGTGAAAGAGCAAGGAGAAGGGAAGTGGGCTGTGGAGTAACATTTTTTACCACATTTTCTTAGGAAACTGAGTGCAATATTTGAGTAGTTTTGCAAACTACCAGTACCACCACCACGCCCGCGTCTGACCACACTGGCCGACCCAACCCCCCTCCCTTGACGGTGTGCACTTCCCACATGAAACAGTCAGCGTTGCCCCCAAACGTTAGTGCCGCATTAATGCCCGGCCAAAGCGGAGGCGACCTCTCACTGGCATCGGCTTTGAAGCAGCGCGACGGCCGAGAGAGCACCGCTTCCCGGTGGACGCGACTGCTCCGCGTCGAGGCTGGCCATAGTTTGGATTAGTCTCCATCATGGGGAGCCACACTAACTGCGATGGTATGGACTTCTGTTGCCCATAGTTATGGATTGTTCCATCTATGAAGAACACATGGGACTGGAACTACGAGACGGACATGTACCCAGGAGTGGACGTACGAACTTGAGTAATGTAGCGCAATAAGTGAAGTAGAATGGCACAAATAGTATGAACATGCATGAAATATAGGCATTTGTCTCTTACTACCACTAAATGTTGATCTCAAAAAAAATGTTGTACGTGCAATGCCCGATGATGTTATGGAGTACGTGCCTACTCTACTACTACTATATTAGTTTGAGGCACATATTAGGTTTTATATTTGTTTACGTGTATGCCCCAAGACCTTCCAACTAGACATGTCTTTCTCTCCGGGTCGCACACTGTATCGTTCATACCACTAGTATAACTACGTGTGGTCTCCGACCCAAAAGTGGAGATGCTCTACCATGATGTTCATGTCCCACTCCTTTCCCTGACGTGTGGGACATCCAGCACGTGCCATGTTTGGCACTCCTTCGTCGTAAGAGAAACGCTAGCATTCACCATAAATAAAAAATAAATATAAAGCAGCAGTGATGCTATACCATGCGGTTTCCTTGATCCTCGATATTGGAAAGAATACTTCCGTTCGCCGACATGTGGGATGTTGACCATCCTGGTCCACTTGCCATGCTCGCAGAACTCCAAGGGAGAGTCACCCCGGTCGTCGCACCGCAGTAATTACTAATGAGCCGTCAAATCACAGACACAACCTTTCCCAATGTGAAGTTGCTCGGATGAAGGAACCGTCATGACTTCATTGAATTCCACTTCTTGAAGAAAACTACTATACCAGCAGTACTGCTAGCTATAGTAGTTTCTCTAGTAGAGGCCTCCTTTGGTTCATAGGATAGGAATTTTATAAGAATATGAAAATCATAGGAAGTGAGATGACATGCATCTCAATTCCTATAGAGAAGGAGATGCCATTTGATGCATAGGATAGGAATTTTTCCATTGAGTCTAGGCTAATGTACTGGTAATTTGCTCTAAAAACTACAGTAGTAACTAATCCCTCCATCTAGGTGTGTAAGTCACGAAAACCAAATAATCCCAAAACACTTAGGCTAGTCATAGTGGGAGTAACTTAGCGAGTAACATAGCACCCTCCAAGAAAGTTTTGCTTATGTGGCAAGTAGTTAATGAGAAGTAGTAACATAATGTGTTACTGCAACAGTGTAGACTCTCGCTTACATAAAAATGGAGCAAGTGGACAGCACTGTAGCACGTCATATCACTCAAACTAGCCCGCCTAACGCGTTTCGCACTCCGCCTAACAGTTATCCCTTGAACAAAATCAGATCTGCCGTGTTTTGCACTCCTACCACGTAAGATTGTAGACTCTCGGCACTATAGCATGTCATATCACTCCAACTAGCCCGCCTAACACGCGGGAAAGCATCGCCCTCGTCATTTTGTTATGGATTTCTATCGATCGATCACACGAAAATGTTATGCTTTGCAAGTTCAAAAGGAAAAGGCGGCACACTTACGACTCGTACGTGTCACGTTCGCGTTGTACCCTTGACAGTCCGGCTCGCACGCCGCTCACCAGAGGGGACACGTGTTGTCTTGCATTTTCACTGACATGTGGGACTGCAATTGAATAAACCGTCGATAGACGAAATCTAATCGCTCGGCGGGCATCGGCTGAGAAGAGAGAGACGGGGGAGGGAGAAGAGATCGTCTGCCCGCCGCGCATGGACTCCAAGAAACATATAATGATAATGTGAGGTGGGCCATGCGGGAGTCCGGACCGCTTCCAAGCCCGCTTCTGACCTCCCTGGCCCACCAGAACAGCCCCACCCCACCACCCCCTACGCGCGCTCCCTCCTAAGACGCCAGCTGCCCGCATTCATAGCAAGTAGTACCAGTAAAATTCTAGGCTATAAGGGCATGTACAATGGTTGATAAGATAGTATTATCATAAGTCTTGCATGTAATTTAGAGATGACAAAAAAACATGTGTTCAATGGATCATCTCTTAGCCTTATCTTCAATAACTAGTTATTCCTAAAAACATGGTGAAACATATTGTGCTAAGAGATCATCTCTCGTCTTCTCTTATTTCTCTTAAATAAGAGAAGACAAGCCTTTTCTTATGATTTATGTTTCCTCCACCTCATCATTTGTCCTATGTGGCATCCCTACAATAGAACCATTGTACATTCCCTATGCCCGCTTATGTGGAGGAGAGAGAGGCATTGACAAAGTCAAGGAGTGGGATCTGTCGGAGCCCGTCTCTACATGTGCTCCTAGGTATAAAAAACTAATTCTAAAAAAGAGGCACTAAAAACAATTCTGTCTAAAAAAGAAAGGTAAAAAAACATTTGAGAGGAAATAGATAGAGAGAAAGTGAGAAAAAGTTGTAACCTTATAGCCAACCTTATAGTCAACACGATAGTCAACACTATAGTATTACATGAGGAAGGAGGAGTGGTGCACATGCCAAGTTCAGTGGGCTGCCGTGTTTCACACTCCTCCATCGTAACAGTGGAGACAATATGTTTCATCAAAAATAAACAATGAATACTCGTTGCTCGTCCACTATATCGGAAAGAATACTTTCATTCACCGACATGTGGGACGTCGACCATCCTGGTCCACCTGCCATGCACAAAATTATCCTGGTCCACCCCGGTCGTAGCGCAGGCCCAACCTTTCCCACTGTAAGTTAGTCAGACGAAGGAACCATCATGACTTCATTGAATTCCGCCTTTTCAAGAAAACTTACTGTACCCGCAGTACTGCTACCACACATGAAGACTGGACGACACTGTACCACATCATATCACTGAAACCCACTAGGCTAAACTAGCCCGCCTAGGATTTGTACTCCCTCCGTTTCGAAGTTAGTACTACAAAGTTGACTCATCTATTTTGGAATGGAGGGAATACGTCTCTGTACTGCTATGATTTTGTGTTGTACGTCTGCTACCTCTTGAGCACTGCGTTGGATTTCCCCGAAGAGGAGAGGATGATGCAGCAAAGTAGCGTAAGTATTTCCCTCGGTTTTTGAGAACCAAGGTATCAATCCAGTAGGAGGCTACACGCGAGTCCCTCGTACCTACACAAGAACAATAGCTCAACGCAACCAACGCTCTTAGGGGTTGTCAATCCCTTCACGGTCACTTACGAAAGTGAGATCTGATAGAGATGATAAATAATATTTTTTTGGTATTTTTGGTATAGCGATGCAAAGTGAAAAGTAAAAGGCAAAGTAAAAGCAAAGCAATAATAAAGTGATGGAGATTGATATGATGAGAAAGAGACCCAGGGGCCATAGGTTTCACTAGTGACTTCTCTCAAGAGCATAAGTATTCTACAGTGGGTGAACACATTAGTGTTGAGCAATTGACAGAATTGAGCATAGTTATGAGAATATCTAGGTATGATCATGTATATAGGCATCACGTCCGAGACAAGTAAACCGACTCCTGCCTGCATCTACTACTATTACTCCACTCATCGACCGCTATCCAGCATGCATCTAGAGTATTAAGTTAAAAACAGAGTACTGCCTTAAGCAAGATGACATGATGTAGAGGGTAGTTTCATGCAATATGATAAAAAACCCCATCTTGTTATCCTCGATGGCAACGATACAATACGTGCCTTGCTGCTCCTTCTGTCACTGGGAAAGGACACCGCAAGATCGAACCCAAAGCTAAGCACTTCTCCCATGGCAAGAACAACCAATCTAGTAGGCCAAACCAAACTGATAATTCGAAGAGACTTGCAAAGATAACCAATCATACATAAAAGAATTCAGAGAAGATTCAAATATTATTCATAGATAGACTTAATCATAAACCCACAATTCATCAGTCTCAACAAACACACCGCAAAAAGAAGATTACATCGAATAGATCTCCACAAGAGATGGGGAGAACATTGTATTGATATCCAAAAAGAGAGAAGAAGCCATCTAGCTACTAACTATGGACCCGTAGGTCTGAAGTAAACTACTCACACTTCATCAGATGGGCTTGGATGACAATGTAGAAGCCCTCCGTGATCGATGCCCCCTCCGGCGGAGCTCCGGAACATGCCCTAAGATGGGATCTCATGGATACAAAAAGTTGCGGCGGTGGAATTAGGTTTTTGGCTCCGTATCTGATTGTTTGGGGGTCCGTGGATATATATAGGAGGAAGAAGTATGTCGGTGGAGCTTCGAGGGGCCCACGAGGCAGGGGGCGCGCCCTAGGGGGCGCCGTCCACCCTCGTGACCGCATCGTGGCTTTCTTGACGGAGGTTCCAAGTCTCTTGGATCTTATCTGATGAGAAAATCACGTTTCCGAAGGTTTCATTCCGTTTGGACTCCGTTTGATATTTCTTTTCTTCGAAACCCTAAAACAGGCAAAAACAACAATTCTGGGCTGGGCCTCCGGTTAATAGGTTAGTCCCAAAAATAATATAAAAGTGGATAATAAAGCCCAATAATGTCCAAAATAGTAGATAATATAGCATGGAGCAATCAAAAATTATAGATACGTTGGAGATGTATCAAGCATCCCCAAGCTTAATTCCTGCTTGTCCTCGAGTAGGTAAATGATAAAAACAGAATTTTTGATGTGGAGTGCTACTTGGCATAATTTCAATGTAAATCTTCTTAATTGTGGTATGAATATTCAGATTCAAAAGATTCAAGACAAAAGTTCATGTTGACATAAAAATAATAATACTTCAAGCATACTAACAAAGCAATTATGTCTTCTCAAAATAACATGGCCAAAGAAAGCTGTCCCATACAAAATCATATAGTCTGGCTATGCTCTATCTTCACCACACAAAGTATTTAAATCATGCACAACCCCGATGACAAGCCAAGCAATTGTTTCATACTTTTGAAATTTTCAAAACTTTTTCGATCTTCACGCAATACATGAGCGTGAGCCATGGATATAACACTATATGTGGAATAGAATGATGGTTGTGGAGAAGACAAAAAGAGGGGGAGATAGTCTCACACCAACTAGGCGTATCAACGAGCTATGGAGATGCTCATCAATAGATATCAATGTGAGTGAGTAGGGATTTCCATGCAACAGATGCACTGGAGCTATAAGTATATGAAAGCTCAACAAAAGAAACTAAGTGGGTGTGCATCCAACTTGCTTGCTCACGAAGACCTAGGGCATTTTGAGTAAGCCCATCATTGGAATATACAAGCCAAGTTCTATAATAAAAAATTCCCACTAGTATATGAAAGTGACAGAATAAGAGACTCTCTATCATGAAGATCATGGTGCTACTTTGAAGCACAAGTGTGGTAAAAGGATAGTAACATTGTCCCTTCTGTCTTTTTCTCTCATTTTTTTGGGCCTTCTCTTTTTCTTATGGCCTCTTTATCTTTTCTTTTTTTTCATCCACAGTCTCATCCCGACTTGTGGGGGAATCATAGTCTCAATCGTCCTTTCCTCACTTGGGACAATGCTCTAAAAATGATGATCACCACACTTTTTATTTTTCTTACAACTCAACAATTACAACTCAATACTTAGAACAAAATATGACTCTATATGAATGCCTCCGGTGGTGTACTGGGATATGCAATGAATCAAGAGTGACATGTATGAAAGAATTATGAACGGTGGCTTTGCCACAAATACGATGTCAACTACATGATCATGCTAGCAATATGACAATGATGGAGCGTGTCATAATGAACGGAACGGTGGAAAGTTGCATGGCAATATATCTCGGAATGGCTATGGAAATGCCATGATAGGTAGGTATGGTGGCTGTTTTGAGGAAGGTATTTGGTGGGTGTATGATACCGGTGAAAAGTGCACGGTATTAGAGAGGCTAGCAATGGTGGAAGGAAGGAAAGTGCGTATAATCCATGGACTCAACATTAGTCATAAAGAACTCATATACTTATTGCAAAAATTTAGAAGTTATCAAAGCAAAGTATTACGCGCATGCTTCTAGGTGGATAGATTGGTAGGAAAAGACCATCGCTCGTCCCCGACCGCCACTCATAAGGAAGACAATAAATAAATAAATCATGCTCCGACTTCATCACATAACGGTTCACCATACGTGCATGCTACGGGAATCACAAACTTTAACACAAGCATTTCTCAAATTCACAGCTACTCAACTAGTATGACTCTAATATCACCATCCTCATATCTCAAAACAATTATCAAGCATCAATTTTTTCTTAGTATTCAACGCACTCAAAAGAAGGTTTTACAAATCTTGAATACCAACCATATTATTATTAAGCAAACTACCATGCTATTAAGACTCTCAAAATATTCTAAGTGAAGCATGAGAGATCAATAGTTTCTATAAAACAAATCCACCACCGTGCTCTAAAAGATATAAGTGAAGCACTAGAGAAAAATTATATAACTCAAAAGATATAAGTGATGCACATAGAGTATTCTATCAAATTCCAAATTATGTATGGCTCTCTCAAACGGTGTGTACAGAAAGGATGATTGTGGTAAACTAATAATCAAAGACTCAAATCATAAAAGACGCTCCAAGCAAAACACATATCATGTGGTGAATAGAAATATAGCTCCAATTAAAGTTACCGATAGAAGTAGACGAAAGAGGGGATGCCTTCCGAGGCATCCCCAAGCTTTGTCTTTTAGGTGTCCTTAGATTATATTGGTGGTTCCATTGGCATCCCCAAGCTTAGGATCTTGCCACTCCTTGTTCCATAATCCATCAAATCTTTACCCAAAACTTGAAAACTTCACAACACAAAACTTAAAGTAGAAAATCTCGTGAGCTCCGTTAGCGAAAGAAAACAAAAGACCACTTCAAGGTACTGTAATGAACTCATTATTTATTTATATGGGTGTTAAACCTACTGTATTCCAACTTATCTATGGTTCATAAACTATTTTACTAGCCATAGATTCATTAAAATAAGCAAACAACACACGAAAAACAAAATCTGTCAAAAACAGAACAGTCTGTAGTAATCTGTAGATAGCGCAAGATCTGGAACCCCAAAAATTATAAAATAAATTTCTGGACGTTAGGAATTTATATATTAATCATCTTCAAAAATAATTAACTAAATAGCACTCTCTAAATAAAAATGACAGCAGTTATCGTGAGCGCTAAAGTTTCTGTTTTTTACAGCAAGTTCAACAAGACTTTCCCCAAGTCTTCCCAACGATTCTACTTGGCACAAACACTAATTAAACACAAAAAACACAACCAAAAAAGAGGCCAAATAATTTATTTATTACTAAACATGAGAAAAAAGCAAGGAATAAAAATAAAATTGGGTTTCCTCCCAACAAGTGCTATCGGTTAACGCCCCTAGCTAGGCATAACAAACAAGAATAGATCTAGGTATTGCCATCTTTGGTAGGCAATCCATAAGTGTCTCTCATAATAGATTCATAAGGTAATTTAATTTTATTTCTAGGAAAGTGTTCCATGCCCTTTTTTAATGGAAATTGGAATCTAATATTCCCTTCCTTCATATCAATAATTGCACCAACCGTTCTAAGGAAAGGTCTACCGAGAATAATAGGGCAAGAAGGATTGCAATCTATATCAAGAATGATAAAATATACGGGCACATAATTCCTATTTGCAACAATAATAACATCATTAATTCTTCCCATAGGTTTCTTAATAGTGGAATCCACAAGATGCAAGTTTAGAGAGCAATCATCAAAATTACGGAAATCTAGCAAATCACACAAAGTTTTGGGAATAGTAGAGACACTAGCCCCCAAATCACACAAAGCATAAAACTCATGATATTTAATTTTAATTTTAATAGTAGGTTCCCACTCATCATAAAGTTTTCTAGGGATAGAAACTTCCAATTCAAGTTTTTCTTCATAAGATTGCATTAAGGCATCAACGATATGTTTAGTAAACGCTTTATTTTGACTATAAGCGTGAGGAAAATTTAGCACGGATTGCAACAAGGAAATACAATCAATCAAAGAGAAATTTTCATAGTTAAATTCCTTGAAATCCATAATAGTGGGTTTAGCAACATCTAGGGTTTTAATTTCTTCAATCCCACTTTTATCAAATTTAGCATCAAGATCAACAAATTCCGAATTCTTAGAATGCCTTCTAGGTAAAGGTGGATCATATTCAGTCCCATCATTATCAAGATTCATATTGCAAAACAGAGATTTAATAGGGGACACATCAATAAATTTTAGATCTTCATCATTATTTTCATAGGAACTAGAATAACATGCTTTTATAAAGGCATCTTTCTTAGCACGCATCCTAGCGGTTCTTTCTTTGCACTCGTCAATGGAACTTCTCATGGCTTTGAGAGACTCATTGATATCATGCTTAGGTGGAATAGATCTACGTTTCAAAGAATCAACATCAAGAGCAATTCTATCAACGTTCCTAGCCAAATCATCAATCTTAAGCAATTTTTCTTCAATCATAGCATTAAAATTCTTTTGCGGAGAAATAAATTCTTTAATATTAGATTCAAAATCAGAGGGCATATTATTGTAATTTCTATAAGAATTGTTGTAGGAATTACCATAATTATTAGAGGGATTACTAGGATAAGGCCTAGGATTGAAATTTCCTCTATACGCGTTGTTACCAAAATTGTTCCTACCAACAAAATTCACATCCATAGATTCATTATTATTATCAATCAAAGTAGACAAGGGCACATCATTAGGATCAGAAGAAACAGTCTTATTAGCAAATAATTTCATAAGTTCATCCATCTTTCCACTTAAAACATTAATTTCTTCTATCACATGCATCTTTTTAGTAGATCTTTCAGTATGCCTTTGAGAATAATTAACCATAATATTATCTAGGAGTTTAGTAGCATCTCCTAAGGTGATTTCCATAAAAGTGCCGCCCATGGATGAATCTAAAAGATTTCTAGAAGCAAAATTCAATCCGGCATAAAAAATTTCTATAATCATCCACAAATTCAAACCATGAGTAAGGCAATTACGTATCATTAATTTCATTCTCTCCCAAGCTTGTGCAACATGTTCATGATCAAGTTGCTTAAAATTCATAATATCGTTTCTAAGAGAGATGATCTTAGCGGGAGGAAAATACTTAGAGATAAAAGCATATTTGCACTTGTTCCATGAATCAATACTATTTTTAGGCAAAGATGAAAACCAAGCTTTAGCACGATCTCTAAGCGAAAAAGGAAATAGCTTCAATTTAACAATATCATTATCGACATCTTTCTTCTTTTGCATGTCACACAAATCAATGAAGCTATTTAGATGGGTACCGGCATCTTCACTAGGAAGGCCGGAGAATGGATCTTTCATGACAAGATTCAATAAAGCAGTATTAATTTCACAAGATTCAGCATCGGTAAGAGGAGCAATCGGAGTGCTAAGGAAATCATTATTGTTGGTATTGGTGAAGTCACACAATTTAGTATTATCTTGAGCCATCGCGACAAACAAGCAAACTAACACACACAAGCAAACAAAAAGGAAAACCGGAAAAAGAGGAAAATAGAGAAAGAGAGGGAGGATAGAGAGAGAGAGGGCGAATAAAACGGCAAGGGTGAATTGGGGGAGAGGAAAATGAGAGGCAAATGGCAAGTAATGTAATGCGGGAGATAGGGATTGTGATGGGTACTTGCTATGTTGACTTTTGCGTAGACTCCCCGGCAACGGCGCCAGAAATGGCTCGTTGTCGGGAGTCAAATCTTGACTTGCGCGAACCTCCCCGACAACGGCGCCAGAAATTCTTCTTGCTACCTCTTGAGCACTGCGTTGGATTTCCCCGAAGAGGAGAGGATGATGCAGCAAAGTAGCGTAAGTATTTCCCTCAGTTTTTGTGAACCAAGGTATCAATCCAGTAGGAGGCTATGCGTGAGTCCCTCGTACCTACACAAAAACAATAGCTCCACGCAACCAACGCGCTTAGGGGTTGTCAATCCCTTCACGGTCACTTACGAAAGTGAGATCTGATAGAGATGATAAATAATATTTTTTTGGTATTTTTGGTATAGAGATGCAAAGTGAAAAGTAAAATGCAAAGTAAAAGCAAAGCAATAATAAAGTGATGGAGATTGATATGATGAGAAAGAGACCCGGGGGCCATAGGTTTCACTAGTGGCTTCTCTCAAGAGCATAAGTATTTTACAGTGGGTGAACAAATTACTGTTGAGCAATTGATAGAATTGAGCATAGTTATGAGAATAGCTAGGTATGATCATGTATATAGGCATCACATCCGAGACAAGTAGACCGACTCCTGCTTGCATCTACTACTATTACTCCACTCATCGACTGATATCTAGCATGCATCTAGAGTATTAAGTTAAAAACAAAGTAATGCCTTAGGAAAGATGACATGATGTAGAGGGATAGTTTCATGCAATATGATAAAAACCCCATCTTGTTATCCTCGATGGCAACGATACAATACGTGCCTTGCTGCCCCTTCTGTCACTGGGAAAGGACACCGCAAGATCGAACCCAAAGCTAAGAACTTCTTGTTGGAAATATGACCTAGAGGCAATAATAAAATGATTATTATATTTCCTTGTTCATGATAATTGTCTATTATTCATGCTATAATTGTATTATCCGTAAATCGCAATACATGTGTGAATACATAGACCACAATGTGTCCCTAGTGAGCCTCTAGTTGACTAGCTCGTTGATCAACAGATAGTCATGGTTTCCTGGCTATGGACATGGGGATGTCATTGATAACGGGATCACATCATTAGGAGAATGATGTGATGGACAAGACCCAAACCTAAGCATAGCACAAAGATCGTGTAGTTCGTTTGCTGTAGCTTTTCTGGATGTCAAGTATCATTTCCTTAGACCATGAGATTGTGCAACCCCCGGATGCCGTAGGAGTGCCTTGGGTGTGCCAAACATCACAACGTAACTGGGTGACTATAAAGGTACATTACAGGTATCTCCGAAAGTGTCTGTTGGGTTGGCACGAATCGAGACTGGGATTTGTCACTCCATATGACGGAGAGGTATCTCTGGGCCCACTCGGTAATGCATCATCATAATGAGCTCAATGTGATCAAGTGGTTGATCACGGGATCATGCATTACGGTACGAGTAAAGTGACTTGCCGGTAACGAGACTGAACGAGGTATTGGGATACCGACGACCGAGTCTCGGGCAAGTAACGTACCGATTGACAAAGGGAATTGAATACGGGATTGCTTGAATCCTTGATGTCGTGGTTCATCCGATGAGATCATCGAGGAGCATGTGGGAGCCAACATGGGTATCCAGATCCTGCTGTTGGTTATTGATCGGAGAGTCGTCTTGGTCATGTCTACATGTCTCCCGAACCCGTAGGGTCTACACACTTAAGGTTCGGTGACGCTAGGGTTGTAGAGATATGAGTATGCAGTAACCCGAAAGTTGTTCGGAGTCCCGGATGAGATCCCGGACGTCACGAGTTGTTTCGGAATGGTCCGGAGGTGAAGAATTATATATATGAAGTGCAGTTTCGGCCATTGGGAGCGTTTCGGGGGTCAGGGGTATTGTACCGGGACCACCGAAAGGGTCCCGAGGGTCCACCGGGTGGGGCCACCCATTCCGGAGGGCCTCATGGGCTGAAGTCGGGAGGGAACTAGCCCATAGTGGGCTGGTGAGCCCCCCTTGGCCCCCCATGCGCCCAGGGTTGGGAACCCTAGGGGAGGGGCGCCTCCACTTGCCTTGGGGGGTACTCCACCCCCTTGGCCGCCGCCCCCCTAGGAGATCCCATCTCCTAGGGCCGGCGCACCCCCCTAGGGGGCCTATATAAAGGGGGGGAGGGAGGGCAGCCGCACCTCAAGCCTTGGCGCGTCCCTCTCCCCTGCTACACCTCTCCCTCTCGCAGAAGCTCGGCGAAGCCCTGCTGCGATCACTGCTGCATCCACCACCACGCCGTCGTGCTGCTGGATCTTCATCAACCTCTCCTTCCCCCTTGCTGGATTTGAAGCACGCGATCTACAAGGGTATGTAGATGAACTCTCCTCTCATTGCTAGTTGACTCCATAGATTGATCTTGGTGAAACGTAGGAAATTTTTTTGTTTTCTGCAATGTTCCCCAACAGTGGCATCATGAGCTAGGTCTATGCATAGTTACTATGCACGAGTAGAACACAAAGTAGTTGTGGGCGTCGATATTGCCAATTTTCTTGCCGTTACTAGTCTTATCTTGATTCGGCGGCATCGTGGGATGAAGCGGCCCGGACCAACCTTACACGTACGCTTACGTGAGACCGGTTCCACCGACTAACATGCACTAGTTGCATAAGGTGGCTGGTGGGTGTCTGTCTCTCCCACTTTAGTCGGATCTGATTCGATGAACAGGGTCCTTATGAAGGGTAAATAGAAATTGGCAATTCACGTTGTGGTTTTGGCGTAGGTAAGAAAACGTTGTTGCTAGAACCCTATTGCAGCCACATAAAAACTTGCAACAACAATTAGAGGACATCTAACTTGTTTTTGCAGCAAGTGTTTTGTGATGTGATATGGCCAAAGTTGTGATGAATGATGAATGATATATATGTGATGTATGAGATCATGTTCTTGTAATAGGAATCACGACTTGCATGTCGATGAGTATGACAACCGGCAGGAGCCATAGGAGTTGTCTTTATTTTTTGTATGACCTGCGTGTCATTGAGAAACGCCATGTAAATTGCTTTACTTTATTGCTAAACGTGTTAGCCATAGTAGTAGAAGTAATAGTTGGCGAGCAACTTCATGGAGACACGATGATGGAGATCATGATGATGGAGATCATGGTGTCATGCCGGTGATAAGATGATCATGGAGCCCCAAGATGGAGATCAAAGGAAGCTATATGATACTGGCCATATCATGTCACTATTATTTGATTGCATGTGATGTTTATCATGTTTTTTGCATCTTGTTTACTTAGAACGATGTTAGTAAATAAGATCCCTCATAACAATTTCAAGAAAGTGTTCCCCCTAACTATGCACCGTTGCGACAGTTCGTTGTTTCGAAGCACCACGTGATGATCGGGTGTGATAGATTCCAACGTTCACATACAACGGGTGTAAGACAGATTTACACATGCAAACACTTAGGTTGACTTGACTGCTGGAAATATGCCCTAGAGGCAATAATAAAAGCATTATTATTATATTTCCTTGTTCATGATAATTGTCTTTATTCGTGCTATAATTGTGTTATTCGGAAATCGTAATACATGTGTGAACAATAGACACCAACATGTCCCTAGTAAGCCTCTAGTTGACTAGCTCGTTGATCAACAAATAGTCATGGTTTCCTGACTATGGACATTGGATGTCATTGATAACGAGATCACATCATTAGGAGAATGATGTGATGGACAAGACCCAATCCTAAACATAGCACAAGATCGTATAGTTCGTTTGCTAGAGTTTTCCAATGTCAAGTATCCTTTCCTTAGACCATGAGATCGTGTAACTCCCAGATACCGTAGGAGTGCTTTGGGTGTGCCAAACGTCACAACGTAACTAGGTGACTATAAAGGTATACTACGGGTATCTCCGAAAGTGTCTGTTGGGTTGACACGGATCAAGACTGGATTTGTCACTCCGTATGACGGAGAGGTATCACTGGGCCCACTCGGTAATGCATCATCATAATGAGCTCAAAGTGACCAAGTGTCTGGTCACGGGATCATGCATTACGGTACGAGTAAAGTGACTTGCCGGTAATGAGATTGAACGAGGTATTGGGATACCGACGATCGAATCTCAGGCAAGTAGCATACCGATTGACAAAGGGAATTGTATACGGGGTTGCTTGAATCCTCGACATCGTGGTTCATCTGATGAGATCATCGAGGAGCATGTGGGAGCCAACATGGCTATCCAGATCCCGCTGTTGGCTATTGACCGGAGAGTCTTCTCGGTCATGTCTACATGTCTCCTGAACCCGTAGGGTCTACACACTTAAGGTTCGGTGACGCTAGGGTTGTAGGGATATGTATATGCAGTAACCCGAATGTTGTTCAGAGTCCCGGATGAGATCTTGGACATCACGAGGAGTTCCGGAATGGTCCGGAGGTAAAGAATTATATATAGGAAGTGCTATTTCGGGCATCGGGACAAGTTTCGGGGTCACCGGTATTGTACCGGGATCACCGGAAGGGTCCCGAGGGTCCACCGGGTGGGGCCTCCTGTCCCGGGGGGCCACATGGGCTGTAGGGGGTGCGCCTTGGCCTACATGGGCCAAGGGCACCAGCCCCAAGAGGCCCATGCGCCTAGGGTTTCAAGGAGGGAAGAGTCCCACAGGGGGAAGGCACCCCTAGGTGCCTTGGGGAGGAGGGATTCCTCCCCTTGGCCGCACCCCCCTAGGAGATTAGATCTCCTAGGGCCGGCGCCCCCCCCTTGTCCCTCCTATATATAGTGGGGAGATGGAGGACTTCTTACCTTGATCTTTGGTGCCTCCCTCTCCCTCTCCAACACATCCTCCTCCTCCATAGTGCTTGGTGAAGCCCTGCCGGAGTACTGCAGCTCCATCAACACCACGCCGTCGTGCTGCTGCTGGAGCCATCTCCCTCAACCTCTCCTTCCCCCTTGCTGGATCAAGAAGAAGGAGACGTTACGCTGACCGTACGTGTGTTGAACGCGGAGGTGCCATCCGTTCGGCGCTAGGATCTCCGGTGATTTGGATCACGTCGAGTACGCCTTCCTCATCCTCGTTCTTTGAACGCTTCCGCGCGTGATCTACAAAGGTATGTAGATGCAATCCGATCACTCGTTGCTAGGTGAACTCATAGATGGATCTTGGTGAAGCCGTAGGAAATTTTTTGTTTTCTGCAACGTTCCCCAACAGTGGCATCAGAGCTAGGTCTATGCGTAGTTCTCTATGCACGAGTAGAACACAATTTGTTGTGGGCGTTGATGTTGTCAAATTTCTTGCCGCTACTAGTCTTATCTTGCTTCAACGGTATTGTTGGATGAAGCGGCCCGGACCAACCTTACACGTACGCTTACGTGAGACCGGTTCCACCGACTAACATGCACAAGTTGCATAAGGTGGCTGGCGGGTGTCTGTCTCTCCTACTTTAGTTGGAGCGGATTCGATGAAAAGGGTCCTTATGAAGGGTAAATAGAAGTTGACAAATCACGTTGTGGCTTTCACGTAGGTAAGAAAACGTTCTTGCTAGAACCCTACTTCAGCCACGTAAAACTTGCAACAACAATTAGAGGACGTCTAACTTGTTTTTGCAGCAAGTGCTTTGTGATATGATATGGCCAAAGTTGTGATGAATGATGAATGATCTATATGTGATGTATGAGATGTTCATGCTATTGTAATAGGAATCACGACTTGCATGTCGATGAGTATGACAACCGGCAGGAGCCATAGGAGTTGTCTATATTTTTTGTATGACCTGCGTGTCATTGAGAAACGCCATGTAAATTACATTACTTTATTGCTAAACGCGTTAGCCTTAGTAGTAGAAGTAATAGTTGGCGAGCAACTTCATGGAGACACAATGATGGAGATCATGATGATGGAGATCATGGTGTCATGCCAGTGACAAGATGATCATGGAGCCCCAAGATGGAGATCAAAGGAGCTATGTGATATTGGCCATATCATGTCACTATTATTATTTGATTGCATGAGATGTTTATCATGTTTTTGCATCTTGTTTACTTAGAACGACGGTAGTAAATAAGATGATCCCTCATAATAATTTCAAGAAAGTGTTCCCCCTAACTGTGCACCATTGCGACAGTTCGTTGTTTCGAAGCACCACATGATGATCGGGTGTGATAGATTCTAACGTTCACATACAACGGGTGTAAGACAGATTTACACATGCAAAACACTTAGGTTGACTTGACGAGCCTAGCATGTACAGACATGGCCTCGGAACACAGAAGACCGAAAGGTCGAGCATGAGTCGTATAGAAGATACGATCAACATGAAGATGTTCACCGACGTTGACTAGTCCGTCTCACGTGATGATCGGACACGGCCTAGTTAACTCGGATCATGTTATACTTAGATGACTGGAGGGATGTCTATCTAAGTGGGAGTTCATTGAATATTTTGATTAGATGAACTTAAGTATCATGAACTTAGTCTAAATATTTTACAATATGTCTTGTAGATCAAATGGCCAACGTAGTCCTCAACTTCAACGCGTCCCTAGAGAAAACCAAGCTGAAAGACGATGGCAACAACTACACGAACTGGGTCCGGAACCTGAGGATCATCCTCATAGCTGCCAAGAAAGATTATGTCCTACAAGCACCGCTAGGTGACGCACCTGTTCTCCCTGCAGAACAAGACGTTATGAACGCTTGGTAGGCACGTACCGATGACTACTCCCTCGTTCAGTGCGGCATGCTTTACAGCTTAGAGCTGGGGCTCCAAAAGCGATTTGAGAGACACGGAGCATATGAGATGTTCAAAGAGCTCAAAATGGTTTTCCAAGCTCATGCCCGGGTCAAGAGATATGAAGTCTCCGACAAGTTCTTCAGCTGTAAGATGGAGGAAAACAGTTCTGTCAGTGAGCACATACTCACTATGTCTGGGTTGCATAACCACTTGACTCAGTTGGGAGTTAATCTCCCGGATGACGCGGTCATTGACAGAATCCTTCAGTCGCTTCCACCGAGCTACAAGAGCTTTGTGATGAACTTCAATATGCAGGGGATGGAAAAGACCATTCCTGAAGTATTTGCAATGCTGAAATCAGCAGAGGTAGAAGTCAAAAAGGAACATCAAGTGTTGATGGTGAATAAAACCACTATGTTCAAGAAGGGCAAGGGTAAGAAAGCTTTTAAGAAGGACGGCAAGGGAGTTGCCGCGCCCGGCAAGCAAGCTGCCGGGAAGAAGCCAAAGAATGGACCCAGGCCCGAGACTGAGTGCTTTTATTGCAAGGGAAGTGGTCACTGGAAACGGAACTGCCCCAAATACTTAGCGGACAAGAAGGCCGGCAAAACAAAAGGTATATGTGATATACATGTAATTGATGTGTACCTTACCAGTACTCGTAGTAGCTCCTGGGTATTTGATACCGGTGTAGTTGCTCACATTTGTAACTCAAAGCAGGATCTACGTAATAAGCGGAGACTGGCGAAGGACGACGTGACGATGCGCGTCGGGAATGGTTCCAAGGTCGATGTGATCGCCATCGGCACGCTGCCTCTACATTTACCTACGGGATTAGTTTTGAACCTCAATAATTGTTATTTAGTGCCAAGTTTGAGCATGAACATTGTATCAGGATCTCGTTTAATACGAGATGGCTACTCATTTAAATCCGAGAATAATGGTTGTTCTATTTATATGAGAGATATGTTTTATGGTCATGATCCGATGGTGAATGGTTTATTCTTAATGAATCTCGAGCGTAATGCTACACATGTTCATAGTGTGAGTACCAAAAGATGTAAGATTGATAATGATAGTCCCACATACTTGTGGCACTGCCTCCTTGGTCACATAGGTGTCAAACGCATGAAGAAGCTCCATGCTGATGGACTTTTAGAGTCTCTTGATTATGAATCATTTGACACGTGCGAACCATGCCTCATGGGTAAAATGACCAAGACTCCGTTCTCAGGAACAATGGAGCGAGCAACCAATTTATTGGAAATCATACATACTGATGTGTGCGGTCCAATGAGTGTTGAGGCTCGCGGTGGCTATTGTTATGTTCTCACCCTCACTGATGACTTGAGTAGATATGGGTATATCTACTTAATGAAACACAAGTCTGAAACCTTTGAAAAGTTCATGGAATTTCAGAGTGAGGTTGAGAATCAACATGACAGGAAAATCAAGTTCCTGCGATCAGATCGTGGAGGAGAATACTTGAGTCACGAGTTTGGCACACACTTAAGAAAATGTGGAATAGTTTCACAACTCACGCCGCCTGGAACACCTCAGCGTAATGGTGTGTCCGAACATCATAATCGCACTCTATTAGATATGGTGCGATCTATGATGTCTCTTGCCGATTTACCGCTATCTTTTTGGGGCTATGCTTTAGAGACTGCCGCATTCACTTTAAATAGGGCTCCGTCGAAATCCGTTGAGACGACACCGTTTGAATTATGGTTTGGGAAGAAACCTAAGCTATCATTTCTAAAAGTTTGGGGATGCGATGCTTACGTAAGGAAACTTCAACCTGAAAAGCTCGAACCCAAGTCGGAGAAATGCGTCTTCATAGGATACCCTAAAGAAACTATTGGGTATACCTTCTACCTCAGATCCTAAGGCAAGATCTTTGTTGCCAAGAATGGATCCTTTCTAGAGAAAGAGTTTCTCTCGAAAGAAGTAAGTGGGAGGAAAGTAGACCTTGATGAAGTATTACCTCTTGAACCGGAAAATGGCGCAACTCAAGAAAATGTTCCTGAGGTGCCTGCACCGACTAGAGAGGAAGTTGATGATGATGATCAAGATACTTCTGATCAAGCTCCTACTGAAATTCGAAGGTCCACAAGGACACATTCCGCACCAGAGTGGTACGGCAACCCTGTCTTGGAAATCATGTTGTTAGACAACGGCGAACCTTCAAACTATGAAGAAGCGATGGCGGGCTCGGATTCCGACAAATGGCTAGAAGCCATGAAATCCGAGATAGGATCCTGTATGAAAACGAAGTATGGACTTTGACTGACTTGCCTGTTGAGCGGCGAGCCATAGAAAATAAATGGATCTTTAAGAAGAAGACAGACGCGGATGGTAATGTGACCATCTATAAAGCTCAGCTTGTCGCTAAGGGTTATCGACAAGTACAAGGGGTTGACTACGATGAGACTTTCTCACCGGTAGCGAAGCTAAAGTCCGTCTGAATCATGTTAGCAATTGTCGCATTCTATGATTATGAAATATGGAAAATGGACGTCAAAACGGCATTCCTTAATGGTTTCCTTAAGGAAGAATTGTATATGATGCAGCCGGAAGGTTTTGTCGATCCTAAGAATGCTGACAAGGTGTGCAAGCTCCAACGCTCGATTTATGGGCTGGTGCAAGCATCTCGGAGTTAGAACATTTGCTTTGATGAGATGATCAAAGCGTTTGGGTTTACGCAGACTTATGGAGAAGCCTGCATTTACAAGAAAGTGAGTGGGAGCTCTGTAGCATTTCTCATATTATATGTATATGACATACTTTTGATGGGAAATGATATAGAACTCTTGGACAGCATTAAGGCCTACTTGAATAAGAGTTTTTCAATGAAGGACCTTGGAGAAGCTGCTTATATATTAGGCATCAAGATCTATAGAGACAGATCAAGATGCCTCATAGGTCTTTCACAAATCACATACCTTGATAAGATATTGAAGAAGTTCCATATGGATCAGTCTAAGAAGGGGTTCTTGCCTGTGTTGCAAGGTGTGAAATTGAGCTCAGCTCAATGTCCGACCACGGCAGAAGTTATAGAAGAGATGAGTGTCATCCCCTATGCCTCAGCCATAGGTTCTATTATGTTTGCCATGCTGTGTACCAGACCTAATGTAAACCTTGCCGTAAGTTTGGTGGGAAGGTACCAAAGTAATCCCGGCAAGGAACACTGGACAGCGGTCAAGAATATCCTAAAGTACCTGAAAATGACTAAGGAAATGTTTCTCGTTTATGGAGGTGACGAAGAGCTCGTCGTAAAGGGTTACGTCGACGCTAGCTTCGACACAGATCTGGATGACTCTAAGTCACAAACCGGATACGTGTACATTTTGAATGGTGGGGCAGTAAGCTGGTGCAGTTGCAAGCAGAGCGTCGTGGCGGGATCTACATGTGAAGCGGAGTACATGGCAGCCTCGGAGGCAGCGCATGAAGCAATTTGGGTGAAGGAGTTCATCACCGACCTAGGAGTCATACCCAATGCGTCGGGGCCGATCAAGCTCTTCTGTGACAACACTGGAGCTATTGCTCTTGCCAAGGAGCCTAGGTTTCACAAGAAGACAAGGCACATCAAGCGTCGCTTCAACTCCATTCGTGAAAATGTTCAAAATGGAGACATAGATATTTGCAAAGTACATACGGACCTGAATGTAGCAGATCCGTTGACTAAACCTCTCCCTAGAGCAAAACATGATCAACACCAGAATTCCATGGGTGTTCGATTCATCACAATGTAACTAGATTATTGACTCTAGTGCAAGTGGGAGACTGTTGGAAATATGCCCTAGAGGCAATAATAAAAGCATTTTTATTATATTTCCTTGTTCATGATAATTGTCTTTATTTGTGCTATAATTGTGTTATCCAGAAATCGTAATACATGTGTGAATAATAGACACCAACATGTCCCTAGAAAGCCTCTAGTTGACTAGCTCGTTGATCAACAGATAGTCATGGTTTCCTGACTATGGACATTGCATGTCATTGATAACGAGATCACATCATTAGGAGAATGATGTGATGGACAAGACCCAATCCTAAACATAGCACAAGATCGTATAGTTTGTTTGCTAGAGTTTTCCAATGTCAAGTATCCTTTCCTTAGACCATGAGATCGTGTAACTCCCGATTACCGTAGGAGTGCTTTGGGTGTGCCAAACGTCACCAATAACTGGGTGACTATAAAGGTATACTACGGGTATCTCCGAAAGTGTCTATTGGGTTGACACGGATCAAGACTGGGATTTGTCACTCTGTATGACAGAGAGGTATCACTGGGCCCACTCGGTAATGCATCATCATAATGAGCTCAAAGTGACCAAGTGTCTGGTCACGCGATCATGCATTACGGTACGAGTAAAGTGACTTGCCGGTAACGAGATTGAACGAGGTATTGGGATACCGACGATCGAATCTCGGGCAAGTAGCATACCGATTGACAAAGGGAATTGTATACGGGTTGCTTGAATCCTCGACATCATGGTTCATCCGATGAGATCATCGAGGAGCATGTGGGAGCCAACATGGGTATCCAGATCCGGCTGTTGGCTATTGACCGGAGAGTCGTCTCGGTCATGTCTACATGTCTCCCGAACCCATAGGGTCTACACACTTAAGGTTCGGTGATGCTAGGGTTGTAGGGATATGTATATGCAGTAACCCGAATGTTGTTCGGAGTCCCAGATGAGATCCCGGACGTCACGAGGAGTTCCGGAATGGTCCGGAGGTAAAGAATTATATATAGGAAGTGCTATTTTGGGCATCGGGACAAGTTTCGGGGTCACCGATATTGTACCGGGATCACCGGAAGGGTCCCGGGGGTCCACCGGGTCGGGCCACCTGTCCCGGGGGGCCACATGGGCTGTAGGGGGTGCGCCTTGGCCTACATGGGCCAAGGGCACCAGCCCCAAGAGGCCCATGCGCCTAGGGTTTCAAGGAGGGAAGAGTCCCAAAGGGGGAAGGCACCCCTAGGTGCCTTGGGGAGGAGGGATTCCTCCCCTTGGCCGCACCCCCTAGGAGATTAGATCTCCTAGGGCCGGCGCCCCCCCCTTGTCCCTCCTATATATAGTGGGGAGATGGAGGACTTCTTACCTTGATCTTTGGTGCCTCCCTCTCCCTCTCCAACACATCCTCCTCCTCCATAGTGCTTGGCGAAGCCCTGCCGGAGTACTGCAGCTCCATCAACACCACGCCGTCGTGCTGCTGCTAGAGCCATCTCCCTCAACCTCTCCTTCCCCCTTGCTGGATCAAGAATAAGGAGACGTTACGCTGACCGTACATGTGTTGAACGCGGAGGTGCCGTCCGTTCGGCGCTAGGATCTCCGGTGATTTGGATCACGTCGAGTACGCCTTCCTCATCCTCGTTCTTTGAACGCTTCCGCGCGTGATCTACAAAGGTATGTAGATGCAATCCGATCACTCGTTGCTAGGTGAACTCATAGATGGATCTTGGTGAAGCCGTAGGAAAATTTTTGTATTCTGCAACGTTCCCCAACATTGACGAGCCTAGCATGTACAGACATGGCCTCGGAACACAGAAGACCGAAAGGTCGAGCATGAGTCGTATAGAAGATACGATCAACAGAAGATGTTCACCGATGTTGACTAGTCCGTCTCACGTGATGATCGGACACGGCCTAGTTAACTCGGATCATGTTATACTTAGATGACTGGAGGGATGTCTATCTGAGTGGGAGTTCATTGAATAATTTGATTAGATGAAGTTAATTATCATGAACTTAGTCTAAAATCTTTACAACATGTATTGTAGATCAAATGTCCAATGTTGTCCTCAACTTCAACGCGTTCCTAGAGAAAACCAAGCTAAAAGACGATGGCAGCAACTATACGGACTGGGTCCGGAACCTAAGGATCATCCTCATAGCTGCCAAGAAAGATTATGTCCTACAAGCACCGCTAGGTGAAGCACCTGCTCTCCCTGCAGAACAAGACGTTATGAACGCTTGGCAGACACGTACTAATGATTACTCCCTCGTTCAGTGCAGCATGCTTTACAGCTTAGAACCGGGGCTCCAAAAGTGTTTTGAGAGACACAGAGCATATGAGATGTTCGAAGAGCTGAAAATGGTTTTTCAAGCTCATGCCCGGGTCGAGAGATATGAAGTCTCCGACAAGTTCTTCAGCTGTAAGATGGAGGAAAATAGTTCTGTTCGTGAGCACATACTCACAATGTGTGGGTTACATAACCGCTTGACTCAGCTGGGAGTTAATCTCCCGGATGATGCGGTCATTGACAGAATCCTCCAGTCGCTTCCACCAAGCTACAAGAGCTTTGTGATGAACTTCAATATGCAGGGGATGGCAAAGACCATTCCTGAAGTATTTGCAATGCTGAAATCAGCAGAGGTAGAAGTCAAAAAGGAACATCAAGTGTTGATGGTGAATAAAACCACTAAGTTCAAGAAAGGAAAGGGTAAGAAGAACTTCAAGAAGGACGGCAAGGGAGTTGCCGCGCCCGGTAAGCAAGCTGCCGGGAAGAAGCCAAAGAATGGACCCAAGCCCGAGACTGAGTGTTTTTATTGCAAGGGAAGTGGTCACTGGAAGCGGAACTGCCCCAAATACTTAGCGGACAAGAAGGCCGGCATCACGAAAGGTATATGTGATATACATGTAATTGATGTGTACCTTACCAGTACTCGTAGTAGCTCCTGGGTATTTGATACCGGTGCGGTTGCTCACATTTGTAACTCAAAGCAAGAGCTGCGGAATAAGCGGAGACTGGCGAAGGACGAGGTGACGATGCGCGTCAGGAATGGTTCCAAGGTTGATGTGATCGCCGTCGGCACGCTACCTCTACATTTACCTACAGGATTAGTTTTAAACCTCAATAATTGTCATTTAGTGCCAGCTTTGAGCATCAACATTGTATCAGGATCTCGTTTAATTTGAGATGGCTACTCACTTAAATTCGAGAATAATGGTTGTTCTATTTATATGAGAGATATGTTTTATGGTCATGCTCCGATGGTGAATGGTTTATTCTTAATGAATCTCGAGCGTAATGCTACACATATTCATAGTGTGAATACCAAAAGATGTAAGGTTGATAATGATAGTTCCACATACTTGTGGCACTGCCACCTTGGTCACATAGGTGTCAAACGCATGAAGAAGCTCCATGCAGATGGACTTTTAGAGTCTCTTGATTACGAATCATTTGACACGTGCGAACCATGCCTCATGGGTAAAATGACCAAGACTCCATTCTCAGGAACAATGGAGCGAGCAACCAACTTATTGGAAATCGTACATACTGATGTGTGCGGTCCAATGAGTGTTGAGGCTCGCGGTGGCTATCGTTATGTTCTCACCCTCACTGATGACTTGAGTAGATATGGGTATGTCTATTTAATGAAACACAAGTCTGAGACCTTTGAAAAGTTTAAGGAATTCCAGAGTGAGGTTGAGAATCAGCGTGACAGGAAAATCAAGTTCTTGCGATCAGATCGTGGGGGAGAATACTTGAGTCACGAATTTGGCACACACTTAAGAAAATGTGGAATAGTTTCACAACTCACGCCGCCTGGAACACCTCAGCGTAATGGTGTGTCCGAACATCGTAATCGCACTCTATTAGATATGGTGCGATCTATGATGTCTCTTACCAATTTACCGCTATCATTTTGGGGCTATGCTTTAGAGACTGCCACATTCACTTTAAATAGGGCTCCGTCGAAATCCGTTGAGACAACACCCTATGAATTATGGTTTGGGAAGAAACCTAAGCTGTCGTTTCTAAAAGTTTGGGGATGCAATGCTTATATCAAGAAACTTCAACCTGAAAAGCTCGAACCCAAGTCGGAAAAATGCGTCTTCATAGGATACCCTAAAGAAACTATTGGGTATACCTTCTACCTCAGATTCGAAGGCAAGATCTTTGTTGCCAAGAATGGATCCTTTCTAGAGAAAGAGTTTCTCTCGAAAGAAGTAAGTGGGAGGAAAGTAGAACTTGATGAAGTATTACCTCTTGAGCCGGAAAGTGGCGCAACTCAAGAAAATGTTCCTGAGGTGCCTGCACCGACTAGAGAGGAAATTAATGATGATGATCATGAAACTTCAGATCAAGTTGCTACTAAACTTCGTAGGTCCACAAGGACACGTTCCGCACCAGAGTGGTACGGCAACCCTGTCTTGGAAATCATGTTGTTAGACAACGGTGAACCTTCGAACTATGAAGAAGCGATGGCGGGCCTGGACTCTGACAAATGGCTGGAAGCCATGAAATCCGAGATAGGATCCATGTATGAAAACAAAGTATGGACTTTGACTGACTTGCCCGTTGAGCGGCGAACCATAGAAAATAAATGGATCTTTAAGAAGAAGACAGACGCGGATGGTAATGTGACCATCTATAAAGCTCGACTTGTCGCTAAGGGTTATCGACAAGTTCAAGGGGTTGACTACGATGAGACTTTCTCACCTGTAGCGAAGTTGAAGTCCGTCCGAATCATATTTGCAATTGCCGCATTCTATGATTATGAGATATGGCAAATGGACGTCAAAACGGCATTCCTTAATGGTTTCCTTAAGGAAGAATTGTATATGATGCAGCCGGAAGGTTTTGTCGATCCTAAGAATGCTGAGAAGGTGTGCAAGCTCCAACGCTACAATACTGATCCAGGGATGACAACTGAGCACAGAGATTGAACCATTTGAGGTATGGTCGCTACAATACGGCCCGATATAGAGGCGCCGCACACCCTCATTGCTTCACCGACGAAGTCATGGAACATGAATTCCCAGAAGGGTTCAACCCCGTGAATATACAATTATACAATGGAACCATAGACCCCGCGGTATGGATCGAAGACTTCATTCTCCATATTCATATGGCCCGCGGCGATGACATTCATGCCATTAAATACCTCTCCCTAAATCTCAAAGGACCAGCCCGGCACTGGTTGAACAGCCTGCCCTAAAGTTCCATCAGTAGCTGGGAGGACTTGGAAGAAGCCTTCCTTGATAACTTCCAAGGTACATATGTTCGACCTCCGGACGCTGATGACTTAAGTCATATAGTTTAACAGCCCGGAGAGTCTGCCAGGAAATTCTGGACTAGGTTCATAACTAAAAAGAACTAGATCATCGACTGTCCGGATACCAAAGCCCTAGCGGCCTTTAAACATAGCATCCGTGACGAATGGCTCGCCCGCCACCTCGGCCAAGAGAAGCCAAAGTCCATGGCGGCCCTCACGGCACTCATGACCCGCTTTTGTGTGGGCGAGGATAGTTGGCTGGCCCGTAGCAAAAACAATGCAAGCGACGCCGGCACACCTGAAGCTAAAAATAGCAAAGACAAGTCTCGACGCAACAGATACAAGCATCGAAGCGACAATGACAACACCGACGATACGACGGTCAATGCCGGATTCAGTGGCTCTAAGTCCGGTCAGCGGAAGAAGCCGTTCAAAAAGAACAATTCGGGCCCATCTAGCTTGGACCGCATACTTGATCGTTCGTGCCAGATTCACGGCACCCCAGACAAACCACCCAATCATACCATTAGAGATTGTTGGGTTTTTAAACAGGCCGGCAAGTTAAATGCCGAAAACAAGGATAAGGGATCGCAAAGCGAAGACGACGACGAGGAGCCCCGGCCGCCGAACACAGGGGGACAGAAGAAGTCCCCCCAGGTCAAAACGGTGAACACGATATACGCTACCCACATCCCCAAGAGGGAGCGCAAGCGCGCGCTCAGGGACGTCTACACAATAGAGCCAATCGACCCAAAATTTAATCCATGGTCGTCATGCCTGATCACTTTTGATAGCTGGGATCATCCGACCAGTATCCACCATGGCGGTTTAGCCGCACTAGTCCTGGACCCAATAATTGATGGGTTCCACCTGACACGAGTCCTGATGGACGGTGGCAGCAGCCTCAACTTGCTCTAGTAGGATAAAATGCGCAAAATGGGCATTAACCCATCACGGATCAAGCCCACAAAGACTACCTTTAAAAGAGTCATACCGGGCGTAGAGGCCCGCTGTACGGGCTCAATCACACTAGAGGTTGTCTTCGGATCTATGGACAACTTCCGAAGCGAGGAGTTAATCTTCAAGATCGTCCCCTTTCGCACCGGCTACCACACACTGCTCGAACAAACCGCATTTGCTCGATTCAACGCGGTGCCACACTATGCTTATCTCAAGCTCAAGATGCCTGGACCACGCGGCGTCATAACAGTCAATGGAACGCTCCCTCCGCACCGAGGAGCACACCGCTGCCTTAGCGGCAGAGGTACAGGCCGACATTTTTAAGCAGAACCTCAATTCAGCGGCCAATCCCCCGGACACTGTCAAGAGAATCTGAACCATTCTGCAGCAGGATAGCTCGGCTCGTCAAGAGCTCGACTAGCAATTTGTCCTCCGTCCCAGTCCTGACCAAGTGGCGGCCATTGTACCGCACGTACATAACTACGCACTAAAAATACCCCTGTTCAAGAATTCATCCGATTAACCAGTTAACTTGCCGATTAACCCCTACTCGTAGGGTCAACGAGTAGTCGATAAACTGAAAAATTGTTCGATTAATTAATTAAATGGCCAATTAACTTGCCGGTTAGCCGATTAATCTCTTACTCGCGAGCCAACCGAGCAGCTACAGTTGACGATTTCCTCAACAATGAAAAATACCATGGACACGGAAGGAGGCATAATCAGCTTGTGATCCGCAATACGGCTCGACCGCCCCGGACACACATAATTTCACTATCTCCCCCTTTTTATTTTTTTATTTTTCATAGGCCTTTCCTCACGGCTTGACCATCAATTCTTTTCGAAGGATAAAAACACCAAGACAACAAGAAGCATGGACGTACTTGGGAATCTTTAGGTGGTTTCTTTAACGATCCCTTTACCTATTTTTAGGACCCACACGCAGCTCTCCCTTGGTTAAGGCATCATCAATAGCCTTCTGCTTATTGCACTACTTGTAGAAATGCGCTTTAATGCACCAATCCAATTATAATAGAAACAATTTGTGGCCCAAATTTTATGGCTATAGCTTACTACTTGTTCTTCTTTTTCTTCCCTTTTGTCTTTCCTTTCCTGGTAACTCTATCAGATAACACCCGTACACTCTGGTGCGTTCCAATTTTCCAGGGGCTTCATTGTGCCCCACAACATGGCAACAAAAGTCTGAACACTTTTACAGTACAGTTCGGCACCCCGAATTTAGCATTATATGCATTGGCTCCGAATCATGTCTTTGGTCAATAGTTGGGTTGCCCGGCTCCTGTGCTTGCTACCTTACATTCCGATGTATCGAATAGGGTAGTAAAGGGAGAACTACTGCGATTGTGCCCTGGTTTACCCGGGTGAGCACCTCAGTAGAGAAAGCCGAAAACTGACTGTCATGATGCGGCGAGAGCCGGTCAGCTCTTCGGAGGTCTGAAATCCTTAGAGATTTTTTCCGCATTAAGCGAGGGATTGGTACTTACCCGATCACGTGTTTGCAGCATCCTAGTTCAGATACTAGGGGTTGCGCCTATATTTATACTTGTCAAACTCCTATGGCTAAGTGAGGGTGTTGAAGCCGCATAGTCTGATTGCCTAGTTCATCGCGCTAAACACCTCCTTCAAGGACCAAACAATTGGATCAAGAGTGTTTAGATTACATCTTGAACACCCCCGTATTTCCTACGTGGGGGCAGAAGCCGACGACTGGCCAACTCTTAGATTTCACATAACACGGCCGCACAGGAGGAGAATGTTTTTAACAAAACATTATATTACATAACGATTTTGTTTCATCATACAAGGCAAAGACAACATGAATGTATTCATTCGAAAATAATGTCTTGCGCACATTGCGTTGCTACAATATGAGACCCCTCCTGGACATCTGCAAAATATCGCTCAGGCGTGTGGTACACCATGCCCTCTGGCGGCCCCTCGGTCGTCAGCTTGACGGCGTCGATCTTCGCCCACCACACCTTGACGCGGGCGAAGGGCATGCGCGCACCTTCAATGCAGGCCGATCGCTTGACGATGTCCAGCCGAGGACAGGCGTTCACCAGCCGCTTCACGAGCCCGAAGTAGCTACCGGGCATAGCTTCGGCAGGTCACAACCGGATTATCAAATCCTTCATGGCCAGTTCGGCCACCCTACGCAGCTCAACCAACTGTTTTAGCTGATCGGTGAAGGGCACAGGATGCTCTGGCGCAAGGTACTGCGACCAGAACAGCTTCTCCGTCGAGCTCCCTTCTTTGGCTTGGAAGAACTCCGCGGTGTCGGACACACTGCGCGGCAGATCTGCAAACGCCCCTAGAGAACTCCGAATCCGGGTTAGTAAGAAATACTTCTTCTTCACATACTTGCTTTGCATACTAAACACCTTACCCGCCGCGATCTTCTTGTCTTCCTGGATCTCCTGGAGGGCACCCTGGGCTTTAACCCGGGCCGCTTCTGCGCTTTGACGAACCTTCGCGAGTTCGGTCTCTCGAGCAGAAACATTGCCCTCCAGGGTCTCATACTTCTTCACAGCGTCCTGGAGCTCTTGATGGACCTTGTTCAGCCGGGCCTTAAGCTTCTTGCGAGCGGCCTGCTCCTTGACAGCTTTCCCCTCGGCTTCGTGCAGGGCCTTTTTAAGGGCCTCAACCTCGGTCGTCGCCCCTACACATATCATGACACTACAGTCAATATACATCATTTATTCTTTCCGAATGTATAGCGCGTCATTACATACCTTGCTGGTCTTCCAGCTGCTTCCTCGCTTGGCCGAGCTCCTCCTCGGCCCGCTCTAGTCTCTGCGTCTGGCCAGAGACTTCGGCAGTGTGCCAGGTCGCGGCCAGCAACGAAGCCTGCATATTCACATCAGACACATTTTAGTTAGTTTCCTGCGAAATTTCATTGATGCTTTGTCTGGTTTTTCTTTCCAAACACCGGACAGTGTCTCAGGGGCTACTGTCTATATTGGGATTTTCCCTGTTATGTTGCTTACCTCAAAACCTGTCAGCAGGCCGCTGCAGGCTTTGGTCAGTCCGCTCTTGACGGACTGAACCTTCTCAATCACGGTACCCATAAGGATACGGTGTTCTTCCACAATGGAAGCGCCTCGTAATGCTTCTAGTAGATTATCCGGTGCCTCTGGTTGGACAGAGGTCACCGGTGGAATAGGCACACCCCCTTCTTTCGAAAGAGGTTTTTCGCCGGATTCCGGAGCCGCGTGGGTCTCCGGAATCATATCCGGCTAGGGGCCGAACTAATCGAGGCCCCCGCCCTCAGCGCCATGGGGATCTGCTCCCCCATGTGTCCGGAAGCCGAGGCCTTGCCTCCTGGCACCTCCATGACGGCCTCCTGATCCTCTCCCTAGCCTGGGAAGGTCCTTGGGGACAGCACCTCATCATCTCCCTTGGCCTTGGGAGAGTGAGCGGCTAGCGGCGTCTCGCTGTCCATTGCCTTTGAACCCAACGATCCTCTTGATGAGGATCGCTGGGAGCTTTCATGGGTTGGACTGCAATAACACGATTAACCATATTAATACCATAGAGTGGAGAGACCAGATAAATAGACGAGTGCGGGTTCTTAGTACTCACGATGCAGCTGGGGGCTTGGTCCGGGGGCTTCGCTCTGGGCTGTTGTCGGCGTCCCACGCGGAGTTATCCACAACGGGGCCATTCCCCCTCTTGGGCGCCTCCGCCTCCAAATTTGTGGAGGCTGCCCTCTTCTTCCTCCCCCCATCAGGGGAGAGTCGCTCTCCTCCTCCTCCTCATCATCGTCGTCTTTGGCGGCGGAGGAGCAGGTCTTGTTTTCGGACGTCACGTCTGAAGCGCCCTTGCGGTGGGGGCCACTCTGGACCCCCTTAGCCTTCCCCTTGGCCTTCCCCTTGGCCTTCTTCTCTGGTGTCGTATAGGGTGCCGGCACCAGCATCTTCGCCAGACGCGGGATGATTGTGTAACAACCCGGATGTAACTTTCCATATTTGTACTCCAACTCTTGCCGTTTCCGGCGTTTAGTTATTTTATTTTCTTCGGTTCGGGTCTTTGTCTCCGTGTGTTGTTGTCGTTGTCATGCATCTCATATCATGTCATCATGTGCATTGCATTTGCATACGTGTTCGTCTCATGCATTCGAGCGTTTTCCCCGTTGTCCGTTTTGCATTCCGGCGCTTCGTTCTCCTCCGGTGGTCATTTCTAGCTTTCTTTCATGTGTGGGGATTAAACATTTCCGGACTGGACCGAGACTTGCCAAGTGGCCTTGGTTTACTACCGGTAGACCACCTGTCAAGTTTCGTACCATTTGGACTTCGTTTGATACTCCAACGGTTAACCGAGGGACCGAAAAGGCCTCGTGTGTGTTGCAGCCCAACACCCCTCCAATTTGGCCCAAAACCCACCAAACTCTCCTCCATATCCTAGAGCGTTCGATCACGATCGCGTGGCCGAAAACCGCACCTCATTTGGACTCTCCTAGCTCCCTCTATGCCTATATATACACCCCCCATTCCAAATTCGCGGATCCTCTCCCCCCTAACCCTAAAAATCCCAGATCCGCCGCCGCCGAACGTGTCCGGAGCGGGCCGGACAGCGTCCGCCACCGCCCGCGCCCACTAGCGCGCTACCAAGTGGCAGCCCCTCACCCCCACGCCGCGCGGCCC
>NC_041380.1:295494080-295496502 GCF_002162155.2 Triticum dicoccoides
GGATCCCGCTCCCTCGCCCGACGCCTCCTCGCGCCCGAGGCGCCGCTCGGCCCCGCCCAGCCGGCGTGCGCCGCCGCCTTCGCCGCTCCACCGCCGCACCTTTGCATCTCCGGCCGCCGCCTCCACGCACCGCCGCCGCCTCCACGCCGCGCCGCCGCCGCCGCCACCGCGCCGGGCCGGAGCCGCCCCGGCCTCGCCTCCCCTCTTCCCCAGCCGACGAACCCACTCCGGCGACAAGCTCCGATGGGATCCCCGGCGAACTTTGGATTTCGAGCCCGGATCTCAGATTTGAAATACTAACCCTAGGTCGTTTTTTTCACTAAGTCCCAGAATTTTTAGTTCATATGCCCATGTTCGCGGCTCCGTAACTTTGCATCCGTAGCTCCGATTCATGCATGTAGCATATCAAAATGTTCATCTCAGATAGTAAATCATTTCATTCCATTGCATCATTTTCATTTGAGCTCATCTTGATGCCCGAAATGCTGTTAGAAGAGGGCTAGTTGAGTTAATTATCAGATCTGTTACTCCGTTTAGCACTTTTGTCATTTTTGCCATGATTAATGTGTGCATGTTATGCCCGTGAGTTCTTCATATGTTTTGTTAAGGGTTTTGTCATCTTTCCAGAGGTGCAACCCATGTATTTTTAGGATGTGTGTGGTGACTTGTGCAAGCTTGCAAAGTGGTGCACTTGCTAATTCTGTTTTCAGGGACTTAGTAATTTCACTAAGTCCTGGGATTGTTTAGTTCACGATGCCATATGTTCATGTTGTTTCCTAGCGATCCGTGCCTCTTTTGAGGATGATCAGTAAGGGAGTTTTATTAATCTTGTAGTGCTCTATCCATCGATGTCTTTATTTGCAATTATGGCGCACCCTAGCTTGAGTCAATCGAGCTCTACTTTTGCTTCGTTGTGAATCTGGGCAGATCATCAACTTGTTTGCGATTTTGCCGATGTTATTGTAGTTGATCCGTGCATGCTATGCCATTGTTCTTGCTATGTCTAGCTTGTATTTTGTGCCTTACTTAGGGATGTATGCTTGTCTTGCCATGAATTGCACCGTGGTGAGTGCATCGAGCTCATAAACATGCCTTCTAGAGTTATGTTTCAGCATGTCCCAGTTTTCACTAAGTATGAAAACTGATTATGTTTTTGCTATGTTCGTGTGCTTGTTAGTTTATTTTGTGATCCCTTTTGGCTCAAGGTCACTAAGGGACTTTTGTTAAGCTTGTTGAGTAGCCCCATGCCATGTCTTTATTTGTCATGTTCAGGTCCTGTAGCATGTTATTTTGTTGCTCCGAAGAGGGCTATATGATCTGAAATTCTAGACAAGTGTTAATTTCACTAAGTCTAAGATCTGTTTTACCATTTGCGTTTTTGCCATGCTTGTTTGAACCTCCTAATGGATGAATTGGTCGTAGCTCAGTGCTAGACTTTTTTTAAGCATATTGTGTGCATCCCTGCCATGTATTTTGTTGTCATGTTTGGGTGCTGTAGCATGTTCATCTCATTGCATTTAGATGCCTACTTGCTGTAAATCACAGACCGGTGTCATTTTTGAAACGCTTGCCATTTCCAAACCGTAACTCCGATTCCGGCGTTTTTTATATCATTTTCAAGAGATTTCATCTCATCTTTCCAGTGGCACCCTTGGAATTCCAAGTTGAGGCCAGGTTCATGCATTTCCTGTCATATCTTGCATTTTGCATCCCGCATCGCATCCCGCATAGCATATCATCATTTCATCATATTGCTTGGTCTTGCACGTGGTTGATTGTATCCTTGTTGCTTGTTTGTCTTGTTTGGGTAGAGCCGGGAGACGAGTTCGCTAATGAGGAGCCCGTTGAGTTTGCTCTTGAGGATCCAGTCAACTCTGACAACTGTGCAGGCAAGATGATCATACCCTCGAAATCACTACTATCTTTGCTATGCTAGTTTGCTTGCTCTTTTGCTATGACATTGCTACGATGCCTACCACTTGCTTGAAAGCCTCCTAAATTGCCATGTCAAACCTCTAACCCACCATTGTCCTAGCAAACCGTTGATTGGCTATGTTACTGCTTTGCTCAGCCCATCTTATAGCGTTGCTAGTTGCAGGTGAAGATTGGAGGCCGTTCCTTGTTGGAACATTTATTTACTTGTTGGGATATCATTATATTGCCATGTTATCTTAATGCATCTATATACTTGGTAAAGGGTGGAAGGCTCGGCCTCTCGCCTAGTGTTTTGTTCCACTCTTGCCGCCCTAGTTTCCATCATATCGGTGTTATGTTCCCAGATTTTGCGTTCCTTACGCGGTTGGGTTATAATGGGAACCCCTTGATATTTCGCCTTGATTAAAGATTTTTCCAGCAATGCCCAACATTGGTTTTACCATTCGCCACCTAGCCTTTTCTTTCCCTTGGGTTCTGCAGACTCAAG
>NC_041380.1:295496981-295501520 GCF_002162155.2 Triticum dicoccoides
CCCCCGGGCCAGTGCTCCTCTGAGTGTTGGTCCACCTGTCAGCTGCCGGTGGCCACCAAGGGCAACTCTGGGCTGGCCTACCCGTACCTAAGACAATCTGAGTGTGCCCTGAGAAAGAGATATGTGCAGCTCCTATCGGGATTTGTCGGCACATTCGGGCGGTGTTGTTGGTCTTGTTTTAACCTGTCGAAGTGTCTTGAGTTACCGAGATACCGAGTCTGGTCGGAACGTCTTGGGAGGAGGTCTATTCCTTCGTTGACCGTGAGAGCTTGTCATGGGCTAAGTTGGGACTCCCCTGCAGGGATTGAACTTTCGAAAGCCGTGCCCGCGGTTATGGGCAGATGGGAATTTGATAATGTCCGGTTGTAGATAACTTGAACCTTAACTTAATTAAAATGAATCAACTGCGTGTGTTACCGTGATGGTCTCTTCTCGGCGGAGTCCGGGAAGTGGACACGGTGTTGGAGTAATGTTTGCGCAGGTTATTCTCTAGTTTCTCGCTCATGCTTTGCCTCCTCTTCTCGCTCACCTTTGCGAATAAGTTAGCCACCATACTTGCTAGTCGCTTGCTGCAGCTCCACTCATATTTTACCTTGCCACACCTATAAGCTTAAATAGTCTTGATCGCGAGGGTGCGAGATTGCTGAGTCCCTGTGGCTCACAGATTACTATTACACCAGATGCAGGGCCTGATGATTCCGCTCCAGGAGACGCGTGTGAGCTCAAGTGGGAGTTCGACGAAGACTCTCAACGATACTATGTTTCCTTTCCCGATGATCAGTAGTGGTGCCCAGTTGGGGGTGAACGGGACCGTTGTCGCATGTTGGGTTCTCTTTTATTTTGGCGCCGTAGTCGGGCCATGAGTGTTTGGATGATGTAATGTTATTTATGCACTTGATTGACATGGCGAGTGTAAGCCAACTATGTTATCTCCCCTTTTATTATTATTACATGGGATGTTGTGAAGATTGCCTAACTTGCGACATATGCCTTCAATGCGATTATGTCTCTAAGTCGTGCCTCGACATGTGGGAGCTATAGTCGCATCGAGGGTGTTACAGATTGGTTCCTTGGGTAGCGGAGCCGGACGCCGAATCTGCTTCGCCCTCTCCATCCATTCCTGAAGAAGCAATGCTAATAAAAGTTCAGATATCCTCCTTGAAACAAGCAAGTAGAGGATGTGTTAAAGGCTTACCTCGTTGGCGGGGTGGGTAATGTCGTGCCCGCGGTCCGAATCTATGGCTGGCAGTGTCTCGTTGCCTTTGAAGAGCAACTTCCAGGCATCTTTGTGAGTGGTTCCGAAGAGCCTTTCCAGAGTTTGGTGCTTCTTCGCATTGAACTCCCATAAAGGGCGGCTTCGGCTTTGGTAGGGGAGGATCCGGCAAACCAGCATCACTTTACGTCGACAAGCTTAATATTCTTATCCACCATGCTTTGAATGCGCGTTTGCAGCGCTATTAGCTCGTCTGACGAAGACCAATTCGGGCTCTTCTCAATCCAGGAGGTGAGCCGCATTGGAGCACCAGAGTTGAATTTGGCAGCTGCGGCCCAGGTGGCACCGCGGGGTTCTGTGATGTAGAACCATAGTTTCTGCCATTCCTTGACAGTCTCCATGAAAGTGCCTTTTGGCCACGAGACATTGGTTAGCTTTCTCACCACGGCGCTTCCGCACTCCGCGTGCTGGCCATCCACCACCTTCGGCTTCACGTTGAAGACCTTAAGCCACAACCCGAAGTGGCATTGGATGCGGAGGAAGGCCTCACACACGACGATGAATGCTGAGATGTTGAGGAAAGAGTTCGGGGCTAGATCATGGAAGTCTAGCCCGTAATAGAACATCAGTCTACGGACAAAAGTGTGGAGTGGAAATCCTAGCCCATGGATGTAATGAGGGATGAATACCACCCTCTCGTTGGGCTTCGGTGTGGGGACGACCTGCCCCTTGGCTGGGAGACGGTGGGTGATTTCCTTCGCCAGATACCCGGCCGCCCGAAGCTCGGCAATGTCCTTCTCATTGACGGAGGAGGCCATCCACTTGCCTTGACCTACGGATCCAGACATGGTTGAGTGCTTGCTCGAGTGGGGAAAAATAAGAACTTGGGTGCTAGACCTCAAGAATGGAAGGGCAGAGGAAGAGAGAAGGCATGGGAGAAGAAGGGGGATCTTTATCCCCTTATAAAGGCGGTGAATATCGAATGCCTCCCCACTCGCCCTAAAACTCTCCTATTCCCAAGGTTGTGTAAACGACATGGTTGGATTACCCACGCCCGTATTGATGAGGATCCCACAATAAGGGGACACGATCTCTGCTTTGACAAGACGTGCCAATGGAAACCGCATCTCAAAACGCGGAATGGCAAACAAAAACGGTTCGATATAATGACCGGACAGACGTGATGTCATCTTACGAAAAGTTGTCAGTAGATGGGACTCATGAAATATTATATTCTCTACAGCTGTGTGTGTGGTACTTGCGTTGCAGATCTCGACACGTTCATTTCATCCGAAGATTCTCTTGGAGTATTCGAAAAGGGGAACCCGCCTTGCAATGTCGAAGACAATCTGTGCGCCGGACACCTCGTCATTGAAGCCTGGTTCAGGGGCTACTGAGGGAGTCCTGGACTAAGGGGTCCTCGGGCGTCCAACCTATTTGATATGGTCTGGACTGATGGGACGTGAAGATACAAAGACCGAAGACTCTGTCCATGTCCGGATGGGACTCTCCTTGGCGTGGAAGGCAAGCTTGGCAACCAAATATGAAGATTCCTCTCTCTATAACCAACCTTGTGTAACCCTAGATCCCTCATGTGTCTATATAAACCGGAGGGCTAGGTCCGTAGATATATTCCTCATAATCATAGTCAGGCCAGACTTTTAGGGTTTAGCCATTACGATCTCGTGGTAGATCAACTCTTGTAATACTCATATTCATCAAGATCAATCAAGCAGGAAGTAGGGTATTACCTCCGTAGAGAGGGCCTAAACCTGGGTAAACATTGTGTCCCCCGCCTCCTGTTACCATCGATCCTAGACGCACAGTTCGGGACCCCCTACCCGAGATCCGCCGGATTTGACACCGACAATCTCCACGTCCTCGATGGGGGCCATCACCTTGCCAGGGGAATACTACTTCTCAACGGCGACTATGTCCTCAAACTCGGCCTTGAGCCTCGCATAGGTGGCCATTAGAGTTTCTGGGGTAGGCACGATGGGGCCCTTGCTGTTCTTCCAACTTCCTTTGAGGAGTTCGTCTGCCAACGTCGTCAACTCTTTGGCTAGTGCTTGTTTCTTGGAGTTCTTTGTCTCCATGGGTTGGCCCGCCAACATGGTCAACTCGTTGGTCGGTGCTTGCTTCCTGGAGATCGTTGCCTCTAGTGGGTTGTCCGCCGGCACCTCTTTGCCTAGTGCTCCAGGATCCATCAATGAACTGACAAACAAAAAACAATCGAAAGGAAACCACATTCACAATGAAAACGAGAAAAGAATAGGCTGTGAGAATCGGTCGGTGCTTCGCAAAAAGAAGATTCTTGGAATGAAAATATAGTAGCATCACTGATTCGCCCACATTTCCTTCGTCGGTACAGAATAAAAATGGCAGAAGTGAGTAGCCTGGAGTGAGGTTTTCTTCAAGAAAGTGGAGAAAGGGCTTCAACGAGCATTCCAGTGAAATGATGGTTGCTTCGTCCAGTCCAACATCGAGGCCACACCGGGGTGACCGGTGAGTCTCAACTATAGCACCTCGCTGTGATTTGGTGGATGGCACACGGGCCCAGATGCTTTGATGTCCCGCGTGTAGATAGAGCGGCTAGTCATATAGGAGTACTCAATATTGTGCACCGCGACCAAGGCAGAGAGAAAAACGAGAGAACTACACATTTATTTACGGTGTAGATTCACTCATTTTGCTCTAGTACTACTCATTTAGGGTGTAGTGTAGTCACTTGTTGAAATCTCTAGAAAGGCAAATACTCCTTTCCGGTTTACAGGGCTATACTAGCAAGTAGTACTACAATAGTGGGCTCAAATAGCAATTTTGTCTCATGCAAGAGCCTGGCTATATGCGTGCTCCAAGCCCTTCTCGACCCACTTTTGGGTGTTTGGTAGGGTGTATGAAGGGTGCATGAGTACACACTAGCTTAACACAAATACACTAGGAGCATGCATGGGAAGAGCATGCATGATGAGGGGTGCTGGAATGAGCATGTACAAAGAGGGAACAACTATGCTGAGATTAGAATGCAACCAAACAAACTGTGGCGAGTGTTCGCAACTACCACATTTGGGTTGCGCTTGGCTCTTCGCCTCTTCGTGAAGATGAACAATGATGTTACTACTACTTCTACAATATCGAATCCACTGCTGCATGTCCGTCCATCGCGTGCGGGAGGGATAGCTTGTTGTAGTACTCTATAAGGCTAGTTGTAATGGGAGTATCATAAGTAGTACTCCCTCTGTTCCTAAATATTTGTCTTTCTAGAGATTTCAACAAGTGACTACATAGGGAGCAAAATGAGTGAATCTACACTCTAAAATATGTAT
>NC_041380.1:295501897-295516225 GCF_002162155.2 Triticum dicoccoides
TATCATGCATGCCAGCTAGGAAAATTTGATGAGGTGGCATAGAAGTAAATGAATAAAGAGAGGGTTGAGTATCATATCATGATACCATATCATATTAAATGTTGTGCTACTATGTGTCATGCATGCTAATAAATGAAGTCATCGATGATACTAACATATGATACTATGCACTACGGATGTGTAGTATCATACACTAGTATCATATGCATGATACTGGTATTCCATTACAACCAGCCTAAGCAAAAGTCTGTCCTCATCTGCGAGCCACCGCACGCATGGGCGAGGGAGAAGGCGTGTAGTAGTAAAATCAAGCGTCTCCTTGTTGTACGAGTTGACATGACATATCATAGCACTGGCCCCACATGGTTGCCTCTAAACTTGGCTGAAAGACCCGCAGTGTACAATACTCCATTTGCTGCAACCTCTAACATTTACCCCACCACAAATTAAAATATATATTCCTGTCTTGACCAGATGAGCGTGCAAACTACAATCACCAAGATGACAGGTAGGGCCAGAAGATTATTTAATCAAAAAAAGCATGGAGCCGACCCCAACGATTTTAAGATTATAGGCATGTTACACGCTATCCTAGACTACTCTACACATGAAACTACCACACGAGCGTACGGGCTGCTCTTGGGTCTTCGCCTCTTCGGGAAGTCAAACAATGATGGAGTACTGTTGCATGCTTCTGGCCATCTGACACCGATTGAACTCCTACATATCCACCACGTGCGGGAGGGAGAGCGTGTAGCAAATGAAAGCTTCTCCTAGTCCTGCCAGCCACCATGCTCATGGGCGAGGGAGGGACACAGCTTCGTTGACTTACTACTCCTGCCTATGCGTGCATGACAGGTGGGCCCAACAGGTGGGTGGCCCACCTATCATGCAGCCAAAGGCTGGTGCAGCCACCGGAGCTCAGTCCACGAGGGAGAGGGCGTTGTAGTAATCAAACTTCTCGGTCTTGTACAAGTTGACGTGCCACATCAAAGCACTGCACTCGATATATTTCAATAATTTACGTTTACCGATGCATTAATTACAACGCATGCATGCATGCCGTGACTCTAATACTTGCATGTGTTGATTTAATGCACCTTGCAAAATTTTGACTATAAATTTAACTAACCAAATGTTCATGCATGTCACAAAAAATTACATAATTGAAAACTATGTTCAAATACGAATCAAATGATATATTTTTTGTTAACATGCACTAACATTTTGTCAGTAAATCTTTGGTCAAAATTTAGCACCAATTACAAAGGGGCCCAATACATATTGTACTCTCACATTTTGTTTTGAGGAAACTCCCACATAGAAAATATAAATAATAATGCATGTTGGGGAAGCACACATTTCCGATAATTTTAGTCATGGGCTTGTTCACAAATTTTACGAGGGGGTGGTTGTTCATTTAATGGAGGGTCTTGTACCAGACTTGAACGATACAAAGTGCGACCTGGCACACCATAACACCACTTGGAATAAGTGGGTAGGTATCTCAAAAAACAATCAATAACTCAGAAAAAATGGCGACCTGGCACGTACACAATTTTAAACGATTGTTTTGATGGAGTGAAAAAGGAAAACTACCCCACTACGTATATATAGGCCAGAGCCTCCGCGCTTGCTTTCTATTGTTGCTTTATTCACACACTCTCAACCTCTCCAGATCTAAACGAGATAGCGGTGGTAACACTGTCTTTCTCCCTTCAAAAAACATTGTGTTTCTCCCTTCAAAAAACACTGTCTTACTATCCTCACCGCTGGTTACAGATCCAGATGTATCCCGCTCCGCCAGTGAAGGGGGGAGGGGCAGCGTTTAGACTGTCGTCGACAGCGAGGGAGGAGACCCACTGTCGGCCGCACCGTTATCTCTGGCCGAGCGCTAGCGCGGGAGGTCCTTCGAACCCTTCATCATTGCCCTAGTGTGGGCGGATCCGGCCTCCCGCCGCCCACCTATCCACATCCCGATGACTTTCAGGTATATCTTCCTTCAAAACCGCCCTAGCTCTACTTCCCCAGCTCGCTACGTCGCTACATGTGCATCATTTTCTACCTCTCAGTCCCTCTCGATCAGATGGTCCAACAACACATTTTTTCTTCTATTGTTAGAGGTAAAGCTACTTCATGGAGTTGAATCTTGTACTTGGTTCAAACAAGAAATAAAGTGTGGGGGGATTTAGTATGTACATCGGACTTGGTACAAACAAGAAGGATAGGGGGTGAAAGTAGCACAAACTGGTCATCCAACCGGTCTCTTGGTCGAAAAGGGAAATATAGGGGAAACGTTGTACACAATGGTGTATGACCATGACTAGATTTGCTATCCACACATAAGATGGCTGCATGCATCATTTTTTGAACATCAAATAGACTCAAGCGCTCATACATACGTGCAGGCCTGGGGCACGCCTTCATTTCCAAAAAAACATAGGAGTAGGTGGCTAGAGTGAACAAAAATGGGACCAACCCAGATATGTTTCTTGGATGTTTGTTTCTCGAGGCAACAAACTCTGAATCACCACTTTATGCCCCGGTTTAGGTACATGGTGCTGGACTGCTGGTGCACCCACTGTCCCATGCCCTTATACCAAATATTTAGTTGTTCTTAATCTAATGCCCCTGGTAAAATGAAGTCATGCCACTTTTATAAGCCATGACAAGTTTAGCCAAATGTTTTTGCCTGTAATTGTTTGAGACTCTGATTGTTTCCTCTGTAGCTATTTGTGCAAACAGGGATATCCATTTCACCTGGTTGCTGTTGTGACCTTTGGGTGCACTTCACAAAACACTTCTTAAAAGAAGTGACTTTTGTGCTGTTTAACTGGAATGTCAGAATGGAACAGTTGGTTCATTTTGATGGAACTGCACAAAGGGAGATCTGTGTTCCAATCCTCATCATCCATGTTGGCACCATAATCGTCCTTTAGGTAAGAATGATATTTAATGCATGTGTTCATCTCTATTTTGCGATTGCCATGAGAAAATAATGCTATTGTTTACTATAGTACACTTTTACTCCCTCACTTACAAAATCAATTCTGAAATAGTAGGCCAATCATGTACTTGGTTTGACCAACTGGTGAGGAGAAAGAGAAACAGAGCATGAAGAGGAAGAAGAAGAGTAAACAGTGCCAAGGTGATATTGCTGAAGCCGAGGCCTCAGTCGAGGCCACTCAAGGGCTCCGGCAATGTCTACCTTACATGTGAGACGATTCTCCAAGGAGCCCTTCCACTTCTGTGTATTGTCCATGATGAATTTGATGCTACTGTTAGAGTAATATGCTAATTTCTTTCTATCCTTTCTTACTAAGCTAATGAAGGTTTCACCTTGTTCCTACTTGTGCAAACAGGGATCATGTTGTGCCAATCATACATTTTAGTGGAACTACACAAGACAATACAATGAACTGTATCCCAGCCAGTGCTTTAACTCTGCTGGAAGTTCTTGATAATCTTTCGATATAATCTTAGCACTGGTAAACAAGAGTGATTTCAACCATACATTTGAAGTGCACAAAAATATATAATATTGAGTGATTCCAGTGAGTGCTTTATCATCTCTTCTGGGACTACATGAATAAGCTTTTTTGCTTGGTTGGTACCGGCCTAAGGCCTTCATCCATATTAGTTTGCTGTCATCTCTATTTGTATCGTGATAATGTCACGAGAAACTCCTTTATCTTTGCACGTTAAAGTTTTGCAACCTATGGTACATGGCAATGCTTTGAGTGTTGAGATAATTGGCATTGATTAAATAAACTAATACCTCTCTTTAAGCAAGACTACTATGTTGCTAACTTTACCCATCAAGATAATGAGGGTTCTTCTATTTGTTAGTGTATGTTTTATCAACTAGTGCCACTATTACAGTAATCTCACTCTCTCAATATATGTGCCAACAGGGATGCTCGATTTTGGTGGAACTGCACGAAAACTTTGGGTGCTTCATTGCCTCGACAGCTTCCTTCCTTTCCTATCAGTCGCTCATCTGGGCTTGCTTCCTTCCTTTGTTGTCAGTCGCTTGGCTTATCTCGGCTTCCAGTCAAAGGAAATAGTAATTGATATGCTACCTCACACAGGTTGGTACTGGTCTTTATCCTGATTACTTTGCTTTTCATATGTATTGGTAATTTGGTATTGTGCTACTGTTTGCCAATTTCATAAAGGAGTAACTTCGAGCCTGAACTCACAGGCAAATCATTACATTGGGTGATTTTAATAGAACTACACAAAAAGATCAGATGGACAGGTACTTATGATGCTGCTATGTACTCCAAAGTTCACTCAAACAAGCATCGATGTTGACAAGAAGAAGTGCCTATATTCATTCGAGTATCAACCGGCGTCAACCAATTGTCAAACTCCAAGTATTAGGAGAGTGAACGCCAAAAATATTGCTTGGCGCATAGCCCAGAAAAATGCAGTCCAGTCTTTGGTCCCAACTTGTGCCTTTTGGTTATCGACACATATGGTAGCGAACTATATGGCATGAAGTCTAAAGATCCAATACAAGTTGGTTGACGCGTATATTCATCTGGCACTTAATTAGTCTGCACGCTAGGGATGCTCCATTTCAGTTGAACTGCACAAAAAATTTGGGTGGTTCATTTTCTCAACCGCCTCATTTCTTGTCTGCAATGTAGAATTTTGGCGAGCTACAGGACTAAGATGAGCCAGTAAAGTAGTTGGATGAAAGTAGTGGCCAAGTTGCTCAAACCTCCCTCGGCATGAGGCCACTATTTGAGGATAAATCTACAAGAAAAGTTCAGATTGTTTGTGCTGCCTCTTATGTACTCGAAAGTTTGCTCGTACAAGCATTAATTTTAGCAAGAAGTACCTCCGACTGAACAACATTTACCAGTCTGCACCCTAGGTAATTAAAGTTCGTCCATGGATGATATTGGTTGTGATCTCAATCATTTGGTTGTATAAACATACTGAACATGTGTATATCTGAATCTTTTTATGAATTATCTATGAATATTGCCATGTGATCTATCAATCATTTGGATGCATAGTCATGCTGAACTTGTGTATATATGAATCTTTTGAGTTGTTGATTGTGAATGTTGGCTATGAATATGAACGTGTCCTGTGAACCTGAGTTTGATACAAATGTTTACCTGTTCTATTGTACTTGTGTATGAACTTGTTAGTATGTCTAATGTGGGATTTGTGACGTGTGGGTGTCAACGGCACACCTTCTTCCTGAGAAGAATTTCACCTGCTTTGTTAGGGTAGCAACGGTGCATCAGCTCTTTTTAATATTTTTGCTCTGTCTTCCCCCTCCCCCGCTAAACCCCTACTGTAATGTTTTTGGCCTCAAAACAAGCATAGTACTGCGTTGTTTTTGGGGCTTGATGAAAAATCAAGTGCTAGTTTCTGTAGGTTGGCCCACCCAGAAAATGGGTTGTTGGTCCACCACAGACTGGGAGGCTAAAAATACAAGTTGTATGGTGCAGAGGCAAGTAAAAAACTCCATCGAGAGCCATCCACTGAAGAAAAAAACCACGTCCGTTTGTGCTTCTTCAGGCGCGCCGTCGGCCCCCTTTTTAATCCAGTTTGCTTGGGGATCTAGCTAGTATCATTTTTTTCCAGAGGGCGAACAAGTATCAGCTAGGCCTAGGTATGCGTAGCCCACGACATATGGAGATAATGGTTTCAACTTATTTTTTGAGGTCCATACTGGCCTATGGGCCTCCCAGCATAGGTTTTACTTTTTCTTAAAGATCGGAGCCCAATGTATTTTCTTAATAAAGCGCAGATCTCTGTTCTATTTATTTATATATAAGAATACTAATGATGTGTCCAATTTATGTTTTCCCTTCTAACCACATTATATATATTTATATAAATATATTATCATATATTTATATAGACTTATATATACATTATAAAAACATCCCACGTGTTATTGACTTATAAAAGTAAATGTTTAACAGAACTTGGCAAGGAAAATCCTGGTTGTTTTTGACTCACAGGTAGGAAAATCCTGGTGATTGCCTACAAAAGCTTGCGAAGATTTTAAGGACCAATGTAATAATAACATGCTCATTTTTATTTTGAGCAATAACTCGCTAATTTGTTAATTATATATATATAATGTGTGGCCGTGGTTTATTTTTTGATATTAATTGCTCCTTCTAACCTAACATTATATTGTATATAGAACGAGCCCAGCTAATTTGTGTATTTCAAGAAAGTGCAAATGGGCTCGGATTTCTTAGAAAATATTAAATGGGCCACATTGACGCTAAATTATTTGTTCACCCAGCCCAGCAAATGGACTGTACATTCTAGAAAACATGGGTTAAATATATGCCACATTTTCGCAGGCTGACATGTGGGCCAATAGGTCGAAGCCTATCCAGGGCATTGTCAACTTGATCAAAAAATGATTATAACATCCACATCCATTTGATTTATACCCAACGGCCGGCATGCACCTTCAATCTCTCATCTTCTTCCTCCAGCGTCGCCGGGACCACCTGGTCCGGCCTCCAGCGGCTAGTGGCTCTGCTTAGCATGCATCGTTGTGAAGTGCTACCCCACCACCGACTAGGATATACCTCCACACCTCCACACCTCCTGTTATTCTCCACCGACTGCAGCCCCACGCCGGACCAGAACCACTTATAACCCTTGTACTCCTCTCAATCTGCGACTCCACTACCGCGTCTTACCATCTCCGGGTCATTCCCGTCCGGGTCCTCGCTGTCGTCCATCGCCTCGCTGCGCTCGGCGCGGCGTGGTCAACAAACGAGAGTCATCGGAAGAGGACTGTACATGGAGAGCCTGACGGATGGGACCCACGAGGTCCATGGTTGCACGCAAGGAAAGTTCCTTCTTATTAAGCTGAAAAAATGTTTCCTCCCCCTGACAGCTGGGACCCACCAATTGTATCTTCACACGGAAGGAAGTGCCTCCTTGTTATGCAAAAAAAACTATTCCTCCCGTTGATAGTTGGGACCCATCAGATTTGGTGGTTGACTTGTGGGCCTACTAAGAGGACGTGTACGCAGGGCTTTGTCAACTTAATCAACAAATGATTCTAGCAGCTGGACCATTGGATGTTAATCCAACAGTCGTGCTCCTTCTTCAACCTCTATTCTTGCTCATGTCTCCCATGGGCGGCAGTGCTGTCGTGCACCCGAACCAGTCAAGTTTCCCACTCCTCTCCATCTGTGACTCCACTGCCGAGTCTTCCCCATCTCCGGGTCATTCCAGTCTGGGGCCTCGCCATCGTCCACCGGTCTTGGTGCGCTCGGCATGGTGTGGTCAACATGGTCAACAAACGAGAGTCATCGGAAGATGACTGTACGTGAGAGGCTGACAGTGGGGACGCACCACGCCCATGGACGCATGCATGCAACTGCATCCTTTTTACCCTGAAAAATAATGTTTTCTCCCCCTGACTATTGTGACCCACCAGCTACATCTTCGCACGCAAGGAAGTGTGTCCATATTACGGGCAAAAAAAGGATTCGCCCCCCTGACTGTTGGGACCCACCAGCTACATCTTCGCATGCAAGGAAGTGCCTGACAGTCGGGACCCACCCGATCGAACGTACGTATCATTGTCATTCTAGTCACGAACGTGTACGTACACACTGGTCGATGTAGAGGTGCGCACGTGTCATAGTAGAGGCGCGCATGTAGCATGTACACGTACGTACAACGGCCAGGGTGCAAGAAAGAAAATACGGCCATGTACGTACATACAGGCGGGGTCTCGAACGCCTACTCTCGCATACGTACGACCAGGGCTCGTGTACATGGCTGTGGCTGGGTCGGAACGGAGAAACTGCATCGTCATCATGTTCACGGGGAGGCAACGGAATGCATCATGTTCATCGGGAGCCAACGGAACGCGTGTTGTTCATCGGGAGCAAACCGGCTTGGACGGAGCAGCTGATGGAAACAAGGCCTGGCGTACCACATAACAAAGGAAACAACCTTGTGTTTGACCGGCCACAGTGGAAACGAGATCCTGTTCATCAGGAGGGGTCTGGCATACCACAAAACAGAGGAAACAGACCTCCTACGGTCGAAATGGGGTCCTGTTGATCGGGAGGGGTGTGGTGTACCGCAAAATGGAGGAAACGGACTTGTGTTGGAGCGCTATGGTCAAAACGAGGGTCCTATTCATCAGGAGGGATTTGGCGTACCGCAAAACAGGACTCCACGTGATAATGTTCATCTCCACCGTCGACCTCCTCCAGCCTCCACCTGCGACTGTTCATCCACGGGCTCCTGTTCATCCAGCCTCCACCGCGCTCTCCTCCACCGGCTACTGTTCAACCAGCCCTCTCCACGGGGTCCTGTTTAACCACCCCTCCACGGGCTACTGTTCATCCAGCCCTCCACCGGCTATTGTTCAACTAGCCATCCACCGGCTACTGTTCAACCAGCCCTCCATGGGGTCCTGTTCATCCACCCGCTCGATCGGTCGGGGTCCTGTTATCCAGTGGTAACGACCTCTACTACCACGGGGTCCTGTTCATCCAATCCCCCGCCAGGTACTGTTCATCCAAACCCTCCAACAACGCTCACTGTTCATCAAGAGGCAACATGGATCGGCTTCAGTTAGCAGCAGTAGCGAAGGAATCACTCGGGTTCAGTTAATAGCAAGGGATCGATCGATCGCTCGGGTTCAGTAACGCGTACCCTGAGGTGCAATCGTGCGGCTTCAGTTAGAATGCAACGCCTCGCTCAGGTTCAGTTAGAGCGCAACGCCTCTCACACATGCGCGTACGTACGAGAGAAATGCGCATCGCTCGGCCCCTGACCACCCACCATAACCGGGAACTCCCTCGATATTTTCCTCGCCCTCGCTTCTACCACGGTTTTCTCCGTCATGGACGGCCCAAAGAATGTCATGCAGCTGTGTCTCCAATCTGCCCAGGATGAAAAGCCCATTTTCTATCATGATTTTTTGTCATAGAAGTAGGGCCCACCACATCTATGATGATACCGGGTGTCGGTGTCAAAACCGGCGGATCTCGGGTAGGGTGTCCCAAACTGTGCGTCTAGGCCGGATGGTAACAGGAGGCAAGGGACACGAAGTTTTACCCAGGTTCGGGCCCTCTCGATGGAGGTAAAACCCTACGTCATGCTTGATTAATATTGATGATATGGGTAGTACAAGAGTAGATCTACCACGAGATCGGAGAGGCTAAACCCTAGAAGCTAGCCTATGGTATGATAGTTGATGTGTATGTTGTCCTACGGACTAAAACCCTCCGGTTTATATAGACACCGGAGAGGGTTAGGGTTACACAAAGTCGGTTACAATGGTAGGAGATCTTCATATTCGTATCGCCAAGCTTGCCTTCCACGCCAAGGAAATTCCCTTCCGGACACGGGACGGAGTCTTTAATCTTGTATCTTCATAGTCCAGGAGTCCGGCTGAAGGTATAGTCCGGCTATCCGAACACCCCCTAATCCAGGACTCCCTCAGTAGCCCCTGAACCGGGCTTCAATGATGACGAGTCCGGCGCGCAGATTGTCTTCGGCATTGCAAGGCGGGTTCCTCCTCCAAGTACTTCATAGAAGATTTTGAACACAAAGATAGTGTCCGGCTCTAGAAAATAAGTTTCCACATATTGCCATAGAGAGAATAATATTTACACAAATCTAATCTGCTAACGTATTCTGTAGTGTGACACACCACGGCCAAGCCTTTATCCGAGTCGTTTCATTATCCCACCTCAGCGCGTCATGCGAGGCGGTTTCCTTGTCACGTCTTATTAAAGCAGAGATCGTGTCCCCTTGTTCCAGGAGTCTCATCAATACGGGCATGGGTAACCCAACCGCGCCATTGATTACGGTGCTTGGAGATAAGCGAGTTGTACCAGGCTGGTGGGGACATGTAATTGCGTCCACCCATATAAGGGGATAAGGATCCACCTTTTCACCTACGCCTTCTTCCTCCTTCGCCTATCCATTCTTGCGCACTCGAGCTCCAGCGCCCAAGTACGCACTCCCTACCTCAACCATCTCCAGCCATGTCCGGAGCGGGAGGCAAGTGGATGGTCTCCTCCGTCACGGAGGGACACATCAAAAAGCTGAGGAAGGCCGGATACCTGTCTAACGACATCGCGTACCGGCTTCCCAAAAAGGGGCAGCTCATCCCCACCCCTAGGCCCCATGAGAGGGTGGTGTTCCTCCCCCATTTCCTCCGCGGACTGGGCTTCCCTCTCCACCCATTTGTCCGGGGGCTCATGTTCTACTAGGGCCTAGATTTCCATGATCTGGCCCCGAACTTTGTCCTCAACATCTCGGCGTTTATTGTCGTGTGCGAGGCTTTCCTCCGCATCCGCCCCCATTTCGGCCTATGGCTCAAGACTTTCAATGTCAAGCCGAAGGTGGTGCGCGGCAACCAGGCAGAGTGCGGAGGCTCCATGGTGAGCAAGATGGCCAGCATCCTATGGCTTGAGGGCTTCTTTGTGGAGACCCTGAAGGGGTGGCAATCGCGGTGGTTTTACATCACCGAGCCGCGCGACACCGAATGGGTCGCACCCCCCGAGTTTTGATCCGGACCACCTACGCGGCTCACCTCCTGGAAGGAGACGGGCCTGTCGTGGGGTAAGAAAGGAGAGCTGACCGGACTCCAAACATGCGTCCAAACCCTGGTGGACAAGAAGCTCAAACTTGTATACGTAGTCCAGGTTATGCTCATCCGCTCGATCCTCCCGTGTCAACAATGGGCTTTCAACCTGTGGGAGTTCGATCCGGCGCGGCACCAAACTCTGAGCAGGCTCTTCGACACGATGGACGAAGATGCCTGGAAGGTGCTTTTCAAGGGCGTCGAGGCTCCTGCATCCGCTACCGAGGATCGCGGATTCAGTGTGCAGTGTCACACTCTCGCGGTAAGTTGTTTTTTCATTTTACAGGGTATCAGTTTTTCATAGTTTGACTCCATGCGGGATCTAAGCTCCCTTACCTTTGACAGGATTGGTAGGTGACGTCCGGACAGATCAACTATCCGGTTCCTTTGCCCGAAGTCCCAGCGGACGCTCACTTGGCGAAGCTGCTGGTTCCGGCACCCTATGTGGTGCCGGAGAAGAAGGCCACAAAAAAGGCCACGGGGACTCGAAAGAGTGCCCGGCGCCAGGAGGTGTCGGATCCATCATCCGACGGTTCCGAGGCGCATTCCTCCCATGAAGACGAGGAGGAAGAAGAAGAGACATCTCCCCCTCCAGCGGGAGGAGAGAAGAAAAGGAAGGTCGCCCTCTCTGAGGAGGCCGGAGGGTCCAAGAAGGGGAAAACCCTTCCTTCGGACTACTCCACCGACGCCGACGACGGCGGAGAGGAGTGGCAGCCCAGGGCCAAGCCCCTGGCAAAATCGTAAGTATCCAGATACCAGAGTAATTCATAGTATTCGTTTATTGCACAGCTTTCCCTTACGTCGAATGTGTTTATGCAGCCCACCCAAAGACCGGCTAGACGCGTCATCGAGCGGTTCACTGGACTCGTCAGATGTGAACTCGCTTCCGACGGCTTCCTCCCCCGCCCTACAGACGACACCGAAGTGTTGTCCCAACAGGTTCCAAGCCGGGAGGAGGTGGTCCTGGAGGCGCCGCAAGGCGACCTCCCGGACTCCAGGAGTAAAGCGGATGAAACCCCCCAGGGCTCCAAGTCCGGCTCTAGGCCGGACACCGCTCCGGAACCTTCAAAGGTTCCAGAGTCCGGCGGGGGATCTCCTTCCAAGAGGAGCAAGCCCACCGTGCCGGTGACCCCCGTCCAACCAGAGGCGCCGGACAATCTATTGTAGGCGCTCCAAGGCGCCTCCATCAACGAGGAGCACCGCACCATTATGAATGCGGTGGTCTAGAGGGTTCAGTCCGCCAAGAGCGGACTGACTGAAGCTTGTACTAGCCTTTTGACAGGCTTTGAGGTAAGTAAAGAATGAGTAAATAATATTACCACATAGACAGTAGCCCCTGATGCTCTGTTTGGCGTTCGGAAAGAAAAGCCGAATAGAGGATCAAATAAAATTCGCAGGAGTCTAACAAAAATGAGTCAATATGCGTACACAGGCTTCTCTGCTTGCGTCCGCCGCACTGACTACAAAGGTGGACACACTAAGGTAGAACCTCAAGCGGTCCGAGAAAGAGCTCGGGCGTGCCAAGAAGCAGCTCGAGGACAATGAAGGTAAGAAATACCTTGTTTAAATATGTATAAAAAGGTGCAATTGCAAAAAATGACAGGATTATCGTGGCTATTGTAGGGGCCACGTCTGAGGTGGCGACCCTTAAGCAAGTGCTGGTCGAGGCCGAGAAGAGGGCGGCCTCGCAGCCCACCGAGCGGGAGAAGTATGAGGTCGAGGTTGGCAAGGTACGGCAAGAGCTCCAGGCTCTCATGGAAAAACATGAGAGTTTGGAGCTTGACTCAAAGACGCGAGCGTCCGAGCTCGCGATGGCTATTGAAAATGCCAAGTCTGCCAAGGCCAAATCCCAGAAGACCCTCCAGGAGTTGGATGAGGTGAAGAAGATAGCGGCGGGTAAGGCATTCTTTATGCAAAGCAAACACATAAACGTGAGTTACTTGTTACTTACCCGAATCCGGAGCTCTCCAGGAGCGTTCGTAGATCTTCCCCGGAGTGTGTCCGATGCCACCGCATTCTACCGAGCCGAGGAGGGCAGCTCGACAGAGAAGGTGTTCTGGTCTCAGTATGTTGAGGCCGGACACCCCGTGCCCCTGAGCGACCAGCTAAAGCAACTGGTCGAGCTCCACAAGGCGGCCGAACAGGCCATGAAGGGCCTCATAGTTCGGCTGTGGCCTGGAGGCACTCTGCCTGGGAGCTATTTCGGGCTGGTGTGGCGGCTGGTGGAGGCCTGTCCAAGGCTCGATGTCATCAAGCGCTCCATCGGCATTGAAGGTGCCCGTAGGGCCCTTGCCCGTGCTAAGGTGCACTGGGGCAAGCTGGATGCTGAGAAGCTTGTGAAGGACGGGCCACCGTCGGGGAAAGAGCATCGCAAGCCCGAGAATTACTATAAGGATGTTCTGAAGGGTGCCTGCCTTGTGGCGGGTGAATGTTCTAGGGTGTCGGGGAGAACTGATCCACGAACACCTATGGGGCCAGCGGACCGGGCCCCTTTCGGTTCGGCGGGGGCGGAGGTCGCACGAAGAGCAGATCGAGGCGAGGCACACGAGCAGTTTACCCAGCTTCGGAGCTCTCCGGAGAGATAACACTCCTACTGCTGCTTGTCTGGTTGTATTATCTGGTGTTCTTGCTCTCGAGCGAGAGAGTGTGATGTTTTCTGGGCTACGAATGAATCGAAGCAAACTGTCCGAACCTTCGAACCGAACCTCTTCTACGTTGCGCATGGGCCTCCTTTTATACGCTAAAGGGGTCACCGACAGGTGGCAACGCAGAGGAGGGTAAAAACATAAAAAGCTAGGTAGTTGATACAGTTGCTTGTACAGTGCACCCTACCTAACCCTGAAGGCAGGGGACAAGGGCATTAAATGTCCGTCTGAGTCGCCCGAACAGTGCAGAAAAGGACCATTAGGGGCGCCACCGTTCGCCACGACGGCGATCTTGTCAGCCTCCCGCCACGCGCGCCCGGAGAGGCCCCTAGAGCGACACGTTGGTGGATGCGCTGGAGCGTGGGCGCAGAGTGGCCGCCTGCCGCGGCAAGCGCCTTGCCGCTGTTGTTATCTTGCCAGGTCCAGAAGCTCGTCGCTCACCGGGCCTCGGTGTACCTTGTTTAGTCTTCCTGGCAAGCTCCTCTTGCCGGGGCCTTGTTGCCTTGCCGGAGCGCGTGGCGCGTCGCGGCAAGTTCCTTGGAGCGCCTTGGTTGGCCTTCCCGGCAAGCTCCTCTTGCCGGGGTCTTGTTTCCTTAGCTTAAATACTTTGTTCTTGGATGGCTCCAAGGGAACCTTGGGGGATCTTGGCGTTCGCCCAGCAAGCCTTTGCCGCGGGGTGCTGCAACTGCCCGTGCACAAGTTCGGGGTACTAGGGTACCCCTATTCTAGTACACCGACAGGAGCCCCCGGGCCTGGGCCAGACACGGTGCTGAGCGCTGTTGGGCCAGGCCCAAGACAGGGCACGGGCACACGCAGGCTGGGCCACGCCAAATCTTGTTCCGTATCCACCGCGCTCTCCCATAACGGCACGCGTTGAATCCGGCATCATGGGAGAGATCGTGGGTGGTTGTTTATTTGGAAGGCCGAAATGTCCGCCCCGTCCCTCTTTATAAGCAGAGGAAACAGAGGCAGTTCGTTCCCCCTCGCGGGTTGCTGCTACTCCTTCTACACAAACTCCGCCGCTCCCCCTTCTTCTCGAAGCCGAGAGAGCAGCGCTCCGCC
>NC_041380.1:295516506-295553208 GCF_002162155.2 Triticum dicoccoides
TGCCACCAGCATCACCACGCCGTCGACCTTCCCCACCACCTCCGCCATGGCCCCAAAAGCCGACAAGGGAAAGGGTGTGAAGTCGGCCGAGGCGCAGCGGCTCGCGGCGCAGCGGAAGGAGCGGGCGATCTTCACCCCCAACTCGGCGTGCAGGAGCTGAGGGAGTACTTCTACCTCTTTTGGGCGACGGAGACGCGTGCGCATCCGCGCACGAGGGTACTCCCGGCCGCTGCCTCGGAGTTGGCTTCAAATGGATACCCGTTCTTCCCGCTATTCTTCTATTGCAGGCTCTGCCCGCCCTTCTCGGAGTTCTTCTGTGATATTATGAACACATATGGCTTCCGCCTCCTTGACTTCACCCCCAACACTGTGCTGACCATGGCAGTTTTTGCACACTTGTGCGAAAATTTTGTCGGAGTCCACCCTAGTGTTGCCCTTTTCCGCCACTTCTTCATACCTCGGGTAGAGAGAGGGGAGCCGCTTGCCGGAGGGATTGCCTGGGTCTCGAGAGTCGGCAAGAAAGAGGCGTACTTGGAGGGTGAGCTCCGCAGCAAGTGGGAGGAGTGGAGAGCGGAGTGGTGCTGGATCGTTGAGGAGAATCCGCAGCCCTTCACCGCCGTGCGCCAAACTCCAATAGTGCGTGGCAATGACTGGAGCAACGTGGCCCCGAAGATGAGAGGCTGAAGATCGCCATCACTAGGATTCTTCGCCTCAGGCTTGCCGGGCTCACCGTAGGTGCTGTCGGGGCAGATTTCCTCCGCCGCCGCATTGCCCCCTGCAGGAGAGGGGGAGGCCCGCTTGGGAATTCAAGAATTCGGCGGACATCATGAGGCTGCGGCCGGGCCTCAACTACAACTTCACCGTCTTGGAGTTGGACGCAATGCTCTTGGAATTATTCAAACGCGACCCCCAGCACCCATTCACACTGCCGAGGGGCGTAGTTCCTTTGTGCAATAACTCTTCGCTTGACCGGATCCGCGCCATGATGCCGTTGTGCGATTCACACGGCATCGTCCCAACTTGGCAAGAGCCTGCGGATGACGTCATGCGAGCGTTCTTCGACACCTTGGAGGAAGTGCCGGTCCACGCTGACGAGTAGAAGAGCCTCACCCGTGACACCACCGACGAGGAGCTGCAGCTCATCGCTACTAGGGTGGAACAGGCTACGGCCGCAGCTGCTGCGGGTGTGTTTGGGTTTACTGTGGAGGAGGCGGATGCTGCAGAGGCGGCAAACCTTGCCGAACGCGCGGAGTTCATGGGCGAGGAGGAGCCTGCCGGTTCCGAAGCCGAGCCGAGCGAGGCCGGCGAGGAGGAGGCTGAGCCTTCAGAGAACTTGCCGCAGGCGGAGCCCCCGACCCCGCCAAGGAGGCGTCTTCACAGGGACGGGGACGCAGCGGGGCGGCAGCCGGCTCCACAGCCACCAAGCCGCGCGACGCGCTCTACCGCGGCAAGCAATGTTGCCGCGGGAGCGCCTCACGCAACAGCGGAAACTGGAGCGGGATCTTCTCGGGCCACTGCCACTGCCCCCGCCAAGCAGGCAAGGGATCCTACTCCTCCACCTTGCCGCACCGGAGGAGGGCCGGACTTCGATCTTTCTGCGCTCAGCTCCGACGAGGAGGAAGAAGAGTGAGTTTCTTTGGTGCTCTTATAATCCTTCAATCTTGCTGTTTATATCTTGTATCTGACTTGCTCCAATCTGGACTCCTTTCTTTTCAGAACACTGGCCCAGAGAGCGGCGAAGAGGGCCAAGGCCGCGGTGATCGTCATCGAGGATGACCCCATCGTGTCAGCAGGAGGTGGGCCCGAGACCACCTTGACGGACCCGACAATCACCCCTCAGAGCAGCCCCCAGCGCAGCCCCCAGCGTAAGTTCATAGTTTAGCCTTCTGCTGCCGGGCGCGCTTGAGTGCTTTTTCCTTTGTTGATATCTTGCTTGTTGACTTGTGCAGGAGCAGAGCAGCCTCATCAGGAGCACCCGGAGGCCGGTCCCGAAGTGCCACCTGCTTCGACTGTGCCGCCAAGGGAGGAGTCCCCGGCAAGGGAGCGCTCTCCGGCAAGGGGGGACTCTCCGGCAAGGGACGGCACTGCTGATCCTGCGGTGACCGAGGCCGCAACTGAAGATCTTGGCGCAGGTAATCCACTTGCCCAGAAACTTTCCCTTGGGTTCTGCTTCTTCCATTTTCCTTTCTTGGATTTTTGATTGATTTTCCTCCCTTCTTCGTTCTTCAGACCCATCTTCGGCTGAGCCAATGGAGACAGTGGGCGTCGGCGAGGAAGGTGCCGGTGCTGATGAGACCACCGGCGAGGAGGCCGCCGGGGCTGCTGCTGCGGAAGCCAGCAAGGGGTCGAGCGATCGCACTGACGACCCTGAGGCCGCAGGAGCGCCGGGCGCTGCACCGACCGCCGAACCCTCTGCCGCTTCTGCGGAGCCGGGCTCCAAGGAGCCCCAGCCCGGTGCCTACTTGCAGGCCGGTGACAATATCTTCATCAAGCTACCCTGGGCGTCGAGCTCCAGGGCGCCGGTCGAGGGGGAGACTTTTGACGGGGAGGTGCTCGCCTCTGCTGGACTGTCATTGGTTGACGCGCCCGGCAGCAGCAGCGGCGAGCCTGAGGAGGAGCAGCTGCTGCGGAAGCTGCTGTCACTCTACCGCACCCGGCAAGCCAAGCTGGCTTCCCGGGAAGCGCTTGTCGCGAAGGCGGGAGTTGACATGGAAAAGCGCGCGGAGGAGCTCCGGGGCCAAAATCAAGAAGCTCTCCGGTCCCTGGCGCAGGAGCGGGAGCGAGTCGACGAGGAGCGCACGGCCTTTCTTCTCGAGAGGGCCGAGGCTGAGGAGGAACAAAGCTGGCTGCCGAGAAGCAGTCCGCGCGGGAAGGTGAACTAGTGCAGCGGAAGGCCAACCTCGACAGCTACGAGGAAGAGCTCGCCGAGCGTGAGCGAGCACTTGGCGGGGCGCTCAAGGAGGCAAAGGATGCCGCGGCAACTGCAGAGGCCGCCAATAAAGAGCTAGAGGAGAAGGTGGCGCAGCTGGAGGCCGATATTGGGAAGAGCGGCGAGGAGCTTGCCGCGCTCAAGCGTGAGCGCGAGAAGGATGCTGCCGCCCACAGTGAGCTGCAAGGCCTTCTCGCTGAGAGGGGCAAGGAGCTCAGCGCCGCCAAGGATTCCAAAGCAGACCTGGAGCTGAAGCTGGCCACGCTGACGCAGACGCTGGAGGCCGCCAAGGAGCGGGAGAAGACCTTGTCGGAGAAGGTCAAGGCCGACGCGGCGCTGCTGGAGAGCATTGCAGTTACCCAGAACTCGTTTAGAGACACTGTGGAGCACTGGACCGAGGGTCTGGTGAACATTGCCGCAGTCATCAACGAGGAGGTGGCGCAGTTGGGGATGGAGGACTTTGGGTACCCTTCCGACGAGAGTCTTCAACCCAGCGCCAAGCTCAGCCTATTCTTCAAGGGCGTGGCGACGGCACTCCAGCGGCTCCGGGAGAGGATCCCGAAGCAGCTGGTCGACGAGTCACGCAAAATCTGCGTCGGGGTTCTCCAGAAGGTGCTGATGAAGGTAGCCTTCCGCAATCCAGGCCTCAGCTTCACCAACGTCCTCAGGTCCTTGCCGCCTGACGCCGATCTGGATGCACTCAAGGCCCTTGTCGCACCCATTGTGGACAAGGTGAGCGAGATCAAGAGAGTCGAGGGCGGACGCGTAGATTAGGCCGCCCATTTCTTCTTTTCCCTTGTTGCTGCTAGTCATGTTATGAAAACAGTCTGTTAGAGCTGCGACAAGTTATCTTGCAATATAACTTTATTTCTGTTATCAATTGCAATGTTATTTCCTCTACTAGGTTCCTTCCTTTGTATGTTTTTACCCTACGCTTCTAGGGAACTTGTCGGCGCAGGCGCCCGAGCCGCGAGCGCTGAGTGCGGAACTTCATCAGCCTGCTGGCGGCGCTGCTTCCGACAAGAAACCTTGTCGCGCCTAGATGCAGCACGCTTAAGCTGTTGAGCGGACTCGAAAAAAAGTAAGGGCGCAACTAGCCACGAGTTGGTTCCTCCGCGCACAGGTTTTCCATACAAAGCAGGGTCGTTCGAGGAAGATAACTCAAAAAAATTAAAAAGTGATTGCTCAAACTTTGGCAACTTAGCTTTTCTATCATTTGCTTCCCGGTAAGGCAAGTCTTTGCTTGAACGATGCCTGGCCCATACCACAATCTTCTCTTTCCCCCCCGGAAAACTTGTGTGCCAGAGAACCTTCTTTTCCTTTAAAAGAAAAAGAAAGAAGAGAAAATAATAATATGGAGCTCTTCGGCTCGTTATTGCTTACCGGATGTAGGTGCTGCACAAAGTGTCAGATAATCGCATGCAAGAAAGGAACTAACGCATGAAATGGACAAGCTGTGCGGAGCACATGGGGTTTTACTTATGCACGGGATCTGCGCCCGGCTTTGTACAAAGGATTACATGCAACAACGGCAAGACTTGTACAAAAGGTGGTTGCCGGAACGGGTTCCGGCAACCGCGCCTTATGGGAAAAACTTACGAAGATGTTCTATGTTCCAGGAGTTGCTCACCGGAATGCCATCTTCGGTCTCAAGGCGGACAGCGCCAGGCCTTGTGACTCGTCTCACCCGATAAGGGCCTTCCCACTTTGGCGTCAACTTGTTGGAATTCTTGGCGAACTGAACGCGCCGAAGAACAAGGTCGCCTTCCTCGAAGCTTCTGGCTTTAACTTTGCGGCTATGATAGCGGCGCAAAGCTAGCTGGTATCGAGCAGCTCGTACAGCAACCTGAAGACAATCTTCCTCAAGGAGCAGCGCGTCGTCTTGCCGCAGCTGTTCTTGCTCAAGCTCATCATAAGCGAGCACTCGAGGTGATCCGTATACGAGTTCCGTGGGGAGAACTGCCTCTGCTCCATAGACTAGAGCGAAAGGTGTCTGGCCAGTGGCTCGATTTGGCGTCGTTCTGATCGACCAAAGAACCACCGGCAGCTCCTCGATCCAGTTCCTTCCGCATCTGTGCAGCCTATCAAAAGTTCTGGTCTTGAGCCCGCGCAGCACTTCAGCATTTGCCCTCTCTGCTTGACCGTTGCTTCTTGGATGAGCAACAGAAGCGAAGCAGACCTTGGCGCCAAGGTCTTGGACGTACTGCATGAAGGTGCGGCTCGTGAATTGTGTGCCGTTGTCGGTGATGATCCTATTAGGGACCCCGAAATGGCAAACAATTGACCTGAAGAACTTGACTGCTAACTGTGCTGTCACCTTCCTCACTGGCTGCACTTCCGGCCACTTTGTGAACTTGTCGATTGCGACGTACAAGTACTCAAAGCCCCCGACAGCTCGGGGGAAAGGGCCGAGGATATCGAGCCCCCAAACCGAAAATGGCCAGGATAAAGGGATCGTCTGGAGAGCTTGAGCTGGCTGGTGTATCTGTTTGGAGTGGAACTAGCACGCTTCACACTCGGTTACTTGTGCAGTTGCATCCTGGAGGGCTGTCGGCCAAAAGAAACCTTGCTGGAAAGCTTTGCCGGCAAGTGCTCTTGCGCCAATGTGGTGGCCACATATGCCTCCATGTATCTCCGCCAATAGCTTTTGTCCATCTTCCCGGCGAATACACTTCAATTTCACACCATTGAGTCTTCTTCTGTACAGTATGCTATCGACAAACTGGTACATACTTGACTGCCGGGCTACTCTTTCCGCTTCTTCTTGTTCTTCGGGAAGTTCTCATGTCTGAAGGAAGTGGACAATCTGTTGTGCCCATGCTGGAGCTTGTGGCTCGACAACAAGGACTAAAGGCGCATCTGCTGCTGTGGGAACATCCGCTTCCACGGCAAGGACTTGTGGTCCTGCCGGAGCTTGATGTTCCCCGGCAAGCTTGCCAGAGCAAAACTTGTCGGGAGCGTCTGCTTCAACGGAACAAACCATAAGGCTTGCCGGAGCAGACTGCCCCTCAGCATCCTTGGTGTTGATCTTGGGGACTTTCTTGGCGGCGGCTTCGGGGAGCTCTGCCGGAAAGTAGTCACCGGAAACCAACTTCCTCTTCTTGCTTTGTCCAGTTGAGCGCGTTACGGATGGTTGAGTCAACTTAAGCACAAAGATCCCTGGTTCCACAGGTAACTTTTAGTGCGGCGCCCTTTGACAGGCCATTAGCAATATCATTCTGAGCTCTTGGGATATGCTCCATTTGTAGGCCGTCAAAGTGCTCTTCTAGCTTCCTCACTTTATCGACATACGCTTCCATCAACGGACTCTGGTAGTTCTTGTTCACTTGTCGGATGACAAGCTGTGAGTCACCCCTGACAATGAGCTTCTTGATCCCAAGGTCTGCTGCGATTCTGAGACCGGCAAGCAATCCTTCATACTCTGCAGTATTGTTGGTTGCTTGCTCTTTGGGAAAGTGCATCTGGACTACGTACTTGAGGTGCTCTCCGGTGGGTGCGACAAGCAGCACGCCTGCACCGGCGCCTTGTAGCGAGAAGGCACCATCAAAGTACATCAACCATTCTTTGCTTGCCTCTTTGACGGGGATGCTCGTTTCTGGAATTTCTTCATCTGGGGTTGGCGTCCACTCTGCTACGAACTCTGCCAATGCTCTGCTTTGGATAGTTGAAGTGCTCTCAAACTTGAGGCCAAAGCTTGACAGTTCCAGCGCCCACTCGACAATCCTGCCCGTTGCTTCTGGATTTTGCAGTATCCTCTTCAGCGGAAAGCGAGTGACGACTGTGATCTCATGTGCTTGGAAGTAATGGCGCAACTTTCTCGAGGCCATGAGGAGGCCGAAAAGCAACTTCTGCACACCAGAGTACCTTGATCTAGCCCACTGCAGAAGAGAACTGACAAAGTAAACTGGGCGCTGCACCATTCTCCTTGGCATCTTATCATGTTCCTGCGCAACCCATGTTCGTTGGGACCAGAGCTTGTCGACGAAGCCCCCTGCTTGTCGCTGGATGGATCTGCCGTGGTTGCTGGCTCATCATCCGCCTCCCTTTCCGCCACTAACGCAGCACTAACCACTTGATTGGTTGCCGCTATATACAGCAGCAACTTCTCTTGCGGCTTAGGTGCGACAAGCGTTGGAGTGGAGGACAGATATCTCTTCAAATCCTGCAGCGCAGCCTCCGCTTCCGAAGTCCATTTCATTGGACCTGCCTTTTTCAAAATTTTGAAAAATGGCAGGGCGCGCTCAGCAGATCTAGAGATAAACCTGCTGAGAGCAGCCACACAACCGGCAAGCCTTCGTACATCCTTGACGTGCTTTGGTGCTTCGATCTGCTCGATGGCTTTGATCTTGTCGGGATTGGCTTCAATTCCCCGCTGAGACACGAAGAACCCGAGAAGCTTGCCGGAAGGGACTCCAAACACGCACTTCTCGGGGTTAAGCTTGAGGTTGATCTTGTGCAGGTTTGCAAATGTTTCATCTAAATCTTGAATCAGGGTCGCCTTGTTCTTGCTCTTGACCACTATGTCATCCATGTAAGCTTCCACATTTCTGTGTATTTGTGGCTCAAAAGCATGGTGGACTACCCTTGCGAATGTTGAACCAGCATTCTTCAAACCGAAAGGCATCCGTACGAAGCAGTACGTGCCACACGGGGTGATAAATGCGGTTTTCTCTTCATCTTCTTCTGCCATGAAGATCTGATGGTATCCTGAGTATGCATCAAGAAATGAAAGCAAATCACATCCGGCTGTGGAGTCAACAATCTGGTCAATACGCGGCAAGGGGAATGGGTCTTTGGGACAAGCTTTATTAACATCAGTGAAGTCAATACAAAGTCTCCTTTTCCTGTTAGCTTTGCGCACAACAACAGGATTGGCCAACCACGTGGGATGGAGTACTCCTCTGACAAGGCCTGCTGCTTCCAACTTCTTGATTTCTTCTGCGATGAATTCTTGGCGCTCTACTGCCTGCTTCCTGACTCTCTACTTGACGGGTCGCGCATGAGGACAGACGGCAAGGTGGTGCTCAATTACTTTCCTGGGAACACCGGGGATATCGGACGGTTGCCACGCAAACACGTCGACATTCACCCGCAGGAAAGCAACGAGCGCGCTTTCCTATTTGGGGTCAAGAGTGGCGCTGATGGTGAAGGTACCACCAGTGCCATCCTCCTTGGCGGACACCTTCTTAGTCTCAGGTGGAGCTGCCATTGCTTTCTTACACTTGCCGGTGGAGCTCGATGGTGCGTCCTCGACGGTAGCGCAGCACTCCGAAGAGGTGCGCTTGCCGGAGTGGGCATCAGAGCTCTTGCCGGACTTGGTCTTCTTCTTCCCCCCGGGAGCTTCAGCGGCAAGTGTCCTGCGTTCTGCTGCGGCTGCTGCTTCCCGGTAGATCTTGTCGGCACAGATAAGAGCATCCTTCTTGTCACCAGGGACAGAGATGACACTTATTGGGCCTGGCATTTTCAATACGTTGTACGCATAGTGAGAGGCTTCCATGAACTTGGCGAGTGCCGGACGGCCAAGGATTCCATTGTAAGGTAATGGAAAGTCGGCAACGTCAAACGTGACCCTCTCAGTCCTGAAGTTCAGCTCACTGCCAAATGTTACCGGCAACGTGATCTTTCCGTTTGGCTTGCTCCTTCCCGGGTTGATTCCTTGAAATGTGCCGGTCTCTTCGAGCTCGCTGTCAGGGATCTGGAGCTTCTGGAGCACCGCGGAGGAGATCAGGTTCAAGCCGGCCCCGCCGTCAACTAGCATCTTAGTGACCTTGAGGTTGCGGATTGTTGGTGAAACCAACATCGGCAAGCACCCGACCGCAGTTATGCGATCCGGGTGGTCCTCAATATCAAAGATGATAGGCGTGCCGGACCATTTCAGAGGCTTGCGTGACTCGACGGGTGGTTTTGCTGCATTAACTTCCCGCACCCACTGCTTGAGCTGGCGGTGCGAGGCATGCAGAGAAGCACCACCGTCAACGCACAGGACCTCTGTGGCTTTCTGGAACTCCTGCTCATCAGTCACCTCATCATCCATATCTTCATCGTCGCCGTCATCTTCATCCTTGTCGCGGCCGCGAGGAGGTCTGTCTCCTTGCCGCTGCTTGGCCTTGCCGCGGTGTCCTCCTCGGCCGGGACGTTTCTTGCTGGATCCACTAGCTCCTTCCTGGGCCTTCTCCTTGTCGCGCCGCTCGTATTCAGCTTTCTGTTGCTCAACAAGCTGTTCGACTTTCTTACAGTTCTGGAGATCATGGCCCTTGGTGCGGTGGATCTTGCAATATTGCTTGTTGGGGCCGTCCTGCTTGTCAGCGACTGCTGCCTCCGCGGCAACCTCCTTACCGGAGTCACCAGCTTTGGCTTCCTTGGCGCCGCCACCGTTGCCGGACTGCTCAACAACTAGCACTTCTTTGCCTTTCCTCCTTCTGTTGTTCCGCCGCCGGTTTTTCCTTGTCGGGGCAACATCTTCACTGTCAGATCCCCCCGCTCCTATATTTTCTCCGGGGAGTCTCCTCCCTTCCTCAGCACGCGCACACTTGTCGGCCAGCGCGTATAACTCACTGACGTCCCTGATCTTGCACATCACCATTTCCTCCCGCATCTTGCGGTTCCGCACGTTCTGATGGAACGCGCTGATCACCGCGGCAGGGTGGACGTCCGGGATGTTGTGCTGCACACTACTGAATCTCTGAATGTACTTGCGCAGGGGCTCTCCTTCCTTCTGGGCGAGCAGATGAAGATCACTCTCCTGGCCATGAGGCTTGTGTCCGCCGGTAAAGGCGCCGACAAACTGATGGCACAGATCAGCCCAAGAGGATATGGAGTTGTCCGGCAAGTGCATGAGCCAGGATCTGACATTGGGCTTGAGCACCAGCGGGAAGTAGTTGGCAAGGATCTTGTCATCTCGTCCCCCGGCAGCTTGTACCGCAATGGTGTAGATGCTGAGGAACTCTGACGGATGCGTCTTGCCGTCGTACTTCTCCGGTACGTCTGGCTTGAAGTTCTTTGTACTGGGCCACTGGACTTGCCACAGCTCACGAGTGAACGCAGGACAACCTACCGCGTACGGCAGATCGCCTGGTTCCCCTGGCGCATGCATGTCAACAGAGGGCCCAACACGCTTGTCGGATTGACGTCGCGCTTCTCTTCGGCGCTCGACGCGGGTTCGAGCGTCTTCTTGTTGTCGATCATGAAGAACTTGGTGCTGATCGCGACGAGCTCGTGGATCCGATGATGCAGTGGAGTCGCTGTCGAGGTGGATCCGGCGAGTCAGCGATCTTGGCCTTCGGGGCGGTGATTGCATGGTAGTTGCACCTCCGCCCGTTTCGTCGCCACCGGCTCGCGTCCGGCGGTCCTGCCGCGGCGGCGACGCGCTCGGCCGCCGTGGAGTGTCGCCGTTGGCGTAGCCGATGAGACTCTGAATGGTGGCCCTCCATTCGTCGATCTTGTCCGACGTCGGAGGGTAATCTAGGAGAAGTTGAGCTCGTGCCAAAGCTTCTGCTGGAGTGGTGGGTGGCAGTGGTGGACGGCGCGAGGAGCGGGACGTGCTCGAACTTCTAACTATGTTAGAAGGAGCAGTATCCCGTCCAGGCGACTGTGCTCCGCTCGTGCCAGCACGCTGGCGTGCATGCTGGTCTTGAGCGTCCCGAGATCCACCAGCTTGGTCTTGGGCTATCATGCGTATGGCACTGCTAGTGCCATGACGCTGTTGATCTTGCGCCTCCTGAAAGTGGCGTGGAACATGTACAGTCGCCGAGGTTTGTGCAGCCTTGTTCTTGGACCTGGCGGCATCATGAGCTTCCTCGTCGACGTCCTTTCTTCCGCCGGCGTCCATCCCACCACTCGTTTGCTCCAACGGTGGCAGAAGTGATGTGGATGGAGCGGCTGCCGCCGAGGTCTTCTTCTTCGGTGGCATGTTGATGAAGGGAATAAAGATCTAGCTCGTGTGAACGCCGGATCTGGTTCACACAATCTCAACACCCCCTACCTGGCGCGCCAAAGATGTTGGGGAGAACTGATCCACGAACACTTATGGGGCCGGCGGACCGGGCCCCTTTCGGTTCGGCGGGGGGCGCAGGTCGCACGAAGAGCAGATCGAGGCGAGGCACACGAGCAGTTTACCCAGCTTCGGAGCTCTCCGGAGAGATAACACTCCTACTGCTGCTTGTCTGGTTGTATTATCTGGTGTTCTTGCTCTCGAGCGAGAGAGTGTGATGTTTTCTGGGCTACGAATGAATCGAAGCAAACTGTCCGAACCTTCGAACAGAACCTCTTCTACGTTGCGCATGGGCCTCCTTTTATACGCTAAAGGGGTCACCGACAGGTGGCAACGCAGAGGAGGGTAAAAACGTAAAAAGCGAGGTAGTTGATACAGTTGCTTGTACAGTGCACCCTACCTAACCCTGACGGCAGGGGACAAGGGCATTAAATGCCCGTCTGAGTCGCCCGAACAGTGCAGAAAAGGACCGTTAGGGGCGCCACCGTTCGCCACGACGGCAATCTTGTCAGCTTCGCATGCCACTGCGCACCACTGGCTGCACAGCCTCCCGCCACGCGCGCCCGGAGAGGCCCGCAGAGCGACACGTTGGTGGATGCGCTGGAGCGTGGGCGCAGAGTGGCCGCCTGCCGCGGCAAGCGCCTTGCCGCTATTGTTATCTCGCCGGGTCCAGAAGCTCGTCGCTCACCGGGCCTCGGTGTACCTTGTTTAGTCTTCCCGGCAAGCTCCTCTTGCCGGGGCCTTGTTGCCTTGCCGGAGCGCGTGGCGCATCGCGGCAAGTTCCTTGGAGCGCCTTGGTTGGCCTTCCCGGCAAGCTCCTCTTGCCGGGATCTTGTTTCCTTAGCTTAAATACTTTGTTCTTGGATGGCTCCAAGGGAACCTTGGGGGATCTTGGCGTTCGCCCGGCAAGCCTTTGCCGCGGGGTGCTGCAACTGCCCGTGCACAAGTTCGGGGTACTAGGGTACCCCTATTCTAGTACACCAACATAGGGATGTAATTTTTGAGTGAAACTTGCTCGTTTTGTCCTATGCGCTGAAAACTTGTTCATATGCGCTAAGCAATGCTGTTGGAATTTAAATTATTACCTTCTGTGCGGCTGTTTATCAATTCTGAGAGATGGCGAGTTGTCGGCTTCTGCCCCCGTGCCGCTAGTGCTGGGGTGTTCGGGTATAAACCTGAGCGCTCTTTTTCCCATGTTTGGGTCCTTCGAGGGAGGCGCTCAGCCCAACGAACAAGGCAATCGGACTATAATGCGTGAACTCTCTCACTTAGCCATAGAATTCTATAATTTTAAATTTCGGTGAAGACCCTGGTATTCGGAAGACCGAGTTCGGGACGCTATCCACGCCTTGGCCGGACAGAGCCGGCTCCTCGCCTATGGTATGATTGTTGATGTGTATGTTGTCCTACGGACTAAAACCCTCCAGTTTATATAGACACCGGAGAGGGTTAGGGTTACACAAAGTCGGTTACAATGGTAGGAGATCTTCATATTCGTATCGCCAAGCTTGCCTTCCACGCTAAGGAAAGTCCCTTCCGGACACGGGACGGAGTCTTTAATCTTGTATCTTCATAGTCCAGGAGTCCGGCTGAAGGTATAGTCCGGCTATCCGAACACCCCCTAATCCAGGACTCCCTCAGCGGGTTTTGTCACAATTATTGTCATAGAAGTGTCATAAGCATGACAGGAAAAAAATTTGTTCGGCCCGAAATGTCACGGATGTGTCTTTTTTTGTAGTGTTGGGATTCTCAGGTGTGTTAACAACAGGTTCACTAGAAGCATGCAAAGTCCTATCATTTTTCTTTTTCTTCTTTTTAGAAGGACTAGGTGCATCAACATTAGTTCTCTCAGAATCTTGCTCAACTCTATTAGGGTGACCCTCAGGATACAGAGGTTCCTGAGTCATTTTACCCCCTCAAGTCACAACTCTAACAACATTGTCATTTTTCTTATTATTTAATTCATTGAGCAAATCATCTTGTGCTTTAAGCACTTTTTCTACTTGAGTGGTAACCATAGAAGCATGTTTACTAATAATTTTAAGTTCACCTTTAACTCTAGACATATAATCACTCAAGTGTTCAATCATATAAGCATTGCGTTTCAATTGTCTACCAACATAAGCATTAAAGTTTTCTTGTTTAACAATAAAATTATCGAACTCATCCAAGCATTGGCTAGCAAACTTAGTAGATGGGATTTCACCCTTATCAAATCTATAGAGAGAATTTACCTTTACTACATGTGTCGGGTTATCAAGACCATGTATTTCTTCAATAGGTGGTAAATTCTTAACATCTTCAGCTTTAATACCTTTTTCTTTCATAGATTTCTTTGCCTCTTACATATCTTCAGGACTGAGAAATAGAATACCATTTTCTTCGGAGTTGGCTTAGGTGTTGGTTCAGGAAGTGTCCAATCATTTTCATTACCCAACATATTATTCAATAGCAATTCAGCTTGATCAACAGTCCTTTCCCTAAAAATACAACCATCCCAACTATCCAGGTGGTCTCTGGAAGCATCGGTTAGTCCATTATAAAAGATATCAAGTATTTCATTTTTCTTTAGAGGATGATCAGGCAAAGCATTAAGTAATCGGAGAAGCCTCCCCCAAGCTTGTGGGAGACTCTCTTCTTCAATTTGCACAAAATTATATATTTCCCTTAAGGCGGCTTGTTTCTTATGAGCGGGCAAATATTTAGCAGAGAAGTAACAAATCATATCCTGGGGACTATGCACACAACCAGGATCAAGAGAATTAAACCATGTTTTAGCATCACCCTTTAATGAGAATGGAAATAACTTAAGGATATAATAGTAACGAATTTTTTCCTCATGAGTGAATAGGGTGGCTATATCATTCAATTTAGTAAGATGTGCCACAACAGTTTTAGATTCATAGCCATAAAAAGGATCAGATTCAACCAAAGTAATTAACTCAGGATAGACAGAGAAATCATAATCCTTATCAGAAATACAGATAGGTGAAGTAGCAAAAGCAGGGTCATATTTGATTCTAGCATTCAAAGACTTTTCTTTCACCTTAGCTAACAGTTTCTTAAGATCATATCTGTCTTTGCAAGCCAGGAGATCTCTAGCAGTTTCTTCATCCATAACATAACCCTCAGGCACATCAGGCAATTCATATCTAGGGGGAGAATCTTCATCACCACTTTCACCAATATTATCAGTTTCAATAATTTCATTCTCTCTAACCCTAGCATGTTGTTCATCAACAAATTCACCTAATGGCAAAGTGTTATCAAGCATAGAAGTAGTTTCATCATAAGCATAACCTATAGCAGAAGTTGTATCATTAATAAGATTGGACATATCAGAATCAATATAGAAGGAGAATCCCGGGAGTGGTGTCGCAAGTTTACTCAAAACAGAAGGAGAATCAAGTGCAGAGCTAGATGGTAGTTCCTTACCTCCCCTCATAGTTGAGGGAAAAATCTTGGTTCTTTCATCTTTCAAGTTCCTCCTAGTGATCAAAAGATATAAATCCCAAGTGAATCAAAGAATAGAGCTATGCTCCCCGGCAACGGCGCCAGAAAATAGTCTTGATAACCCACGAGTATAGGGGATCGCAATAGTTTCCGAGGGTAGAGTATTCAACCCAAATTTATTGATTCAACACAAGGGGAGCCAAAGAATATTCTCAAGTATTAACAGTTGAGTTGTCAATTGAACCGCACCTGAAAGACTTAATATCTGCAGCAAAGTATTTAGTAGCAAAGCAATATGGAAGTATCGGTAATGGTGGCAAAAGTAACAGTGGTAGTTTTTGTAGTGATTGTAATAGTGGCAACGGAAACGTAACTAAGCAAATATCAATATGTGAAAAGCTCGTAGGCAATGGATCAATTATGGATAATTATGTCGGATGCGATTCCTCATGTAACAGTTATAACATAGGGTGACACAGAACTAGCTCCAGTTCATCAATGTAATGTAGGCATGTACTCCGTATATAGTCATACGTGCTTATAGAAGAGAACTTGCATGACATCTTTTGTCCTACCCTCCCGTGGCAGCGGGGTCCTATTGGAAACTAAGGGATATTAAGGCATCCTTTTAATAGAGTATCGGACCAAAGCATTAAAACTTAGTGAATACATGAACTTCTCAAACTACGGTCATCACCGGGAGTGGTCCCGATTATTGTCACTTCGGGGTTACCGGATCATAACACATAGTAGGTGACTATTGACTTGCAAAATAGGATCAAGAACTCACATATATTCCTGAAAACATAATAGGTTCAGATCTGAAATCATGGCACTCGGGCCCTAGTGACAAGCATTAAGCATAGCAAAGTCATCGCAACATCAATCTTAGAACAAATGGATACTCGGGATCAAACCCTAACAAAACTAACTCGATTACATGATAAATATCATCCAACCCATCACCGTCCAGCAAGCCTACGATAGAATTACTCACGCACGATGGTGAGCATCATGAAATTGGTGGCGGAGGAAGGTTGATGATGACGATGACGACAGATTCCCCTCTCCGGAGCCCCCAACGGACTCCAGATCAGCCGTCCCGAGAGAGATTAGGACTTGGTGGCGGCTCCATATTGTAAAATGTGATGAATCATTCTCTCTGATTTTTTTCTCCCCGAACATGAATATAGAGTTGGAGTTAACGTCGGTGAAGCCTCAGGGGGCCCACGAGGCAGGGGGCGCGCCCTGCACCCTCGTGGACAGGGTGTGGGCCCCCTGGTGCTGATTCTTTCGCCAGTATTTTTTATTATTTCCAAAACATGTCTCCGTAAATTTTTAGGTCATTCCGAGAACTTTTATTTCTGCACAAAAATAACACCATGGTAATTCTGCTGAAAACAACATCAGTCCGGGTTGGTTCCATTCAAATCATGCAAGTTAGAGTCCAAAACAAGGTCAAAAGTGTTTGGAAAAGTAGATACAATGGAGACGTATCATGTTACTTGCCTTGCTGATGATCGAAAAACCCTAGATATTCGTAGTAGCAAACTCCGAAAACTCTATCATGAACAAACAATAGCATACATAAGCACTCAAGCATAATATGCAAAGGTAAAACCCAAAATAAAAGATTTAAACTGAAATTTCAAGTGAAGAGCTTCGATTTGCAATAAGAATCAATCAAATCGGAGATACGAAACTCAAACTACGATAAAAAGAAGTTCAAATTCAAATCTGCTTAAAACCAAAATTTTAAATTTTCAAAATCATGTTTAAGTTGATTATCTGGATAGAGGGAAACAAGATGAAGATTTTGGCATTGGTTTCACTGGATTTGGACAAACGAGCAAAAAGGTGCGAAGGTTTGAAGATCAGGGACTAATCTATGATAAAAGTAATTACGGATAGGTCCCTCGCGAAAAATAAAATTAAAAGAAAAACCTAACGAACGAACGTTCGTTAACAGAATCTAATGAACGAATACGTTTGGTAACAGGAGAGAATTAGGTGAATGTTTGCTAATTAGAAAACCTAAAAAATAAAGCCGATCTAACAACAACAAAAATGAAAAGTAACCGGCGAACCAGAACGTTTTTACCGGTTAAACAGGATCCGGCCGGCGGCGGTCAACGGCGAGCGGGGCAACGGCTCCGACGAGCGAGGCGGCAGTGGCGTGGGAGGTAGGGATGGCAATGGGTCGGGTTTGGGGTGGGTGGAGCTGGTCCAAATCCAACCCATGACCCATCTTCCTACCCTCTGCCCATCCATCAAATTATCCATGGGCACAACTTGTGCCCATGCCCAAACCCGCTGGATACCCACATACCCATGGAGCTACATGGGCATAGAAAAGTCAGCATGAAGCCTTCCCAAAGATCAAATTAACTCATCATCATTCACTCACAAATGAGAACATAAGCTACATGCATAAGTTGGTAACAAGTAATACGATGAGTCCTTAAGTGTGACATACTAGAGGTTGATTCTGCAGCATATAACTAATGACACAAGTTCCATATTTCCTATCATTTCCCATTGATTCGCTCTTTCTATTGTCACTGGCATATGGCCCCACATGTCATACGGGTATCCATAGGATATCCATGGAGCACAAACTATAACCATGCCCAACCCAGCTGTTCGTGGGTATCCATATCCACGGACCCATGGGAAAAAATGTGCTCCATACCCTTGCCCAACCGGGTCGGGTATCCATGGGTATCCAGATCCATGGATAAAATTGCCATCCCTAGTGGGCAGCATCGGCGGGAGGTGGGGCGGCGACGCAGCGCGGCGGGAGCAGCGACGGCTGGCGGCACAGGTTGGGGAGGAGAGGGGCGGCGGGGCCGGCTATTTAAGAGGGGCAGCGACTTGGGGAGGGGGTCAGGCGAGGTCGGGGCAGGCTCGGATTCCAGCGACCTATGGGAGGCGGACACAGGGAGGGGGCGGCGCGAGTGGGTCGGCTGGGCCTCGGCCTAGTCGATCGAAGATATTTTTTAAAATAATTTCGCCGAACGGTAAAAAACCCAAAATAGAGTAAATAAAAATCCTAAAATTCCAAAAACAATTTTCACGGTCCTCTACTAATATTTAGGACAACATGAACATTTTTCTGGGCTAAAATGCAATTTTCCCTAATTTACTCGAGTAAAATCTCAAATAGAATCCAAATAAAACAAATATTTTTATTTAAAATTAAATTTCCATTATTTCCTCTGTTTTGAAGAAGTCATATTATCTTCTCTCATTATTTTATTTATTTTTGAAATAATCAGAAAAATAATTTCAAATAAAAATCACTTGAAATTCAAAAATGGAATTTTATGAAAACCTCCAACTCTCTCGTATGGTCCTTGAGTTGCTTAAGGCCTCTAGGATCAAAATGTCCAAAAAACCAAATAAAATGTAAAAATGCAAAGAGCATAGATGCATATGATGACCTAATGATTAACATCCAAATTGAAAATTGGGATGTTACAAACCTACCCCGCTTAAGATGAATCTCGCCCTCGAGATTCGGGTTGGCTAGCAAATAGGTGAGGGTGGTCTTTCCGTAGGACTTCTTCTCGCTCCCAGGTGGCTTCCTCCTCGGTATGGTGGCTTCACTAAACTTTGCAAAATTTGATGACCTTGTTGCGTGTAACTCGGCTAGCAAAATAGAGAATCTTGACGGGTTTCTCCTCGTAGGTTAGGTCACTCTCCAACTGAAATGCTTCCAGGGGCATTGTATCTCTCAGAGGAATATCGGCCATCTCTGCATGGCACTTCTTTAACTGGGAAACGTGAAACACATCATGAACTCCTGACAAACCTTCGGGTAATTCTAGCTTGTAGGCCACTTCTCCCATACGTTCCAAAACTCGGTATGGTCCTACAAATCTTGGGGCTAACTACCCCTTGACTCCAAATCGTTTAACTCCTCAAAGTGGTGATACACGGAGATATGCTCTGTCTCCGATTTCGTAGGCTACCTCCTTGCGTTTAGTATCGGCATAACTCTTCTGCATGGACTGAGCTACCTTTAGTCTATCACGAATTAACTTAACCTTCTCTTCACACTCTTTAATTAAATCTGGTCTGAACAACTGACGGTCTCCCACTTCATCCCACATCAATGGTGTCCTGCACCTCCTTCCATACAAGGCTTCGAAAGGGGCCATCTTCAAACTAGCCTGGTAACTGTTGTTATGTGAGAACTCTGCATAAGGCAAATTATCATCCCAACTAGATCCATAATCTAGTGCACAAGCTCTCAACATGTCCTCCAGAATCTGATTGACTCTCTCGGTCTGTCCATCTGTCTGTGGATGAAAGGCTATACTGAACTCTAGCCTGGTACCCAAAGTCTGGTGTAACTGATTCCAAAACTTTGAGGTAAACTAGGTTCCTCTATCTGATACGACGGTCCTCTGAACTCCATGCAGACATACGATCCTAGTCATATATATCTTGGCCAACTTCACGCATGTATAAGTGGTTTTCACGAGGATAAAGTGAGCCACTTTGGTTAAGCAATCAACTACTACCCAGATGGAGTCATAACCTAATCTTGTCCTGGGTAATCCGGTGATAAAATCCATGCCAAGCTTATCCCGCTTCTATTCAGGTATCGGCATAGGCTGAAGTAATCATGCTAGCTTCTGATGTTCTGCCTTAACTCTTTGACAAATGTCGCAACGACTACATACTCAGCAATATCCTTCTTCATACTTGTCCACCAGAAACGTTCCTTCAAATCCAAGTACATCTTGGTGTTTCCAGAGTGAATCAAGTATGGTGAGTCATGAGCTTCCTGAAGTAGTAACTTCCTGATCTCTGGGTCATTAGGCACATAAATACGATCCTCAAACCATAAAGTTTCGTGTTCGTCCACACGAAAACTCTTGTCTTTTCCTTTACTCATCTTCTCCCTTATCTCAGCAATCTCCTCATCAGTCTTCTGGGCTTCTCGAATGTTTCCCAATAACATGGACTGTACTTCCAAAGCTGCAAGAAAATGTCTCGGAACTATCTCCATCCGTAGTTCTCTGAGATTGTCTGTTAACTCATGCGGTAAACCTTTGGTTACTAGAGTATTTACATAACTCTTGCGGCTTAAAGCGTCTGCTACAACATTGCCCTTTCCAGGATGATAGTGTAACTTCATATCATAATCCTTTATGAGCTCTAACCATCTCCTTTGCCTGAGATTCAACTCCTTCTGCGTGAAAATGTACTTCAAACTATTATGATCCATGTATACATCACAACGGTTTCCAATAAGAAAATGTCTCCAGGTCTTGAGCGCATGCACTATGGCTGCTAACTCCAAATCATGCATGGCATAATTAAACTCATGCGGTCAAAGCTGTCGTGAGGCATATGAAGAAAATCTTCTGTCTTGCATAAGTACACCTCCAAGTCTGAGGCGAGAAGCGTCGCAATAAACTTGGAAATCCTTGTGTATATCCGGAAGAACTAGCATTGGGGCTGTAACTAAACATTTCTTCAACTCCTGAAAACTGGCCTCACATTCCTCGGTCCATTTGCACTTTGTGTCCTTCTTCAATAAATCCATCATGGGTTTCGCAATCTTGGAAAAATTCTCAATGAATCTCCGGTAATATCCTGTCAGTCCAAGAAAACTGCGTATCTCTCCAACTGAGGTGGGTGCCAACCACTCAGTGACAGACTGAACCTTGGTAGGGTCTACTGCTATACCTTCTCCTGATATAACATGTCCAAGAAATCCAACTTCCTTCAACCAAACCTCACATTTGTTGAACTTGGCGTATAGTTGATGTCCCCTGAGCTTCTCGAGAACTAAGCGCAAATGTTCCTTGTGTTCTTCATTCTTCGAGTACACCAATATGTCATCAATGAACACCAGAACAAACTTATCCAATAACTCCATGAAAACCTTATTCATCATACTCATAAAATAGGCAGGGGCGTTAGTCAATCCAAAAGACATGACCGTGTACTCATATAGCCCATACCTTGTGGTAAAAGTTGTCTTAGGTATATCTTGTTCTCGGATCCTCAGCTGGTGATATCCCGATCAAAGATCGATCTTGGAGAATACCTTAGCTCCCTGAAGCTCGTCAAACAAATCATTGATCATTGACGGTGGGTACTTGTTCTTGATCGTCACTTCATTTAATGCACGATAATCAACAACCATTCTCAAAGATCCATCCTTCTTCTAAATTAAGAGCTTTGGGGCTCCCCACAGTGATGAACTTGGTCAAATGTAACCTTTCTCCAATAACGCCTTAATTTGCTTCTTAATTTCCTCCAGATCATTCGCAGCCATTCAGTACGGTCTCTTCGATATTGGTCCGGTGCCTGGTAACAGTTCTATCAAAAATTCTATATCTCCATCTAGTGGCATGCCTGGTAGTTCCTCTGGGAATACGTCGAGATAATACGTCACGACTGGCACTTCCTCCTGAACAACTCCCGAAAGTGGATTCACTTGAGTCCTCCTTGGCGCATGCCTAGATACATACTTGATCCTCTTTCCCTCAGGGGTGGCGAGTAGTATCGATTTACTAGCACAGTCGATGTTTCCTCCATACTTCGATAACCAATCCATACCAAGTATTATACCCAATCCTTGTGACTCCAAAATTATTAGGTTTGAGGGAAAAACATGGCTACCAATGGTTAATGGTAACCGATCACACCATCGGCTGGCCATATACTCCGCTCCTGGCGAGCTTACTAACATGGGTGACCTAAGGGCTAAGGTTGGCAATTTAAACTTGTCCACAAATCCCCTTGATGTATGAATGCGATGCACTAGTGTCAAAAAGAATGAGAGCGGTAAATGACTTCATCAAAAACTTACCAATCACTGCGTCAGGCTGCTCTTCAACTTCCTCCATGTTGATGTGGTTCACCTGACCTATGGTGAAAGGATTGAGCCTCTTTCCAGAGCTTCCATTTCCATTGCCATTCTTTATCTCAGGGCATTCATTGGCGTAATGTCTAGTCTTCCCGCACTTGAAACAGGTAATATGACTCAGATCTTTCTTGGCGGGTGTTGCTGGGTTGGAACGGCTCTGACTACTGCTTCCTCCATTCCCATTTCCATTCTTAGGACCACTGTGGTTATGCAAACTCCCTCCATTGTGAGTGTGGCCTCCATGGTTATGATTGGTATGTCCTCCCAAGTTCGGGGTAAAACGGGGCTTCTGCTAAGCTCTAGAGTTGTACTTCCCCTGTCCATACTTCCGTTTGTGGTTCTCAATCTGTTGATGCTTGCCTTCAATCATGTAAGCAAAGGCAAACGATGGGCTAGCAGCTAGGGAGCAGCGCGGAGGTGCCGGAGCACGGCGACGGCGTTCTTGGGCGCAGGCGATGTGGTGGCCGGGAACGGTGACCGCGGGGACAGAGGGGAATAGGGGGGGTGGGGTGCTCACATGCGGTGCCGGGGTTTGGGGGCGGCGAGGCCCTGGTGTAGGCCGGCGAGGGAGAGTCAGGGACGGGAAGTCCGGCGGGGAGGTGGTCGAGGATGAGCGACGAAGACGGGGAGAGATTTGGCGACAGGGTGGCGGGGCGACAGGGATCGGCTCCGGTGCCGATCCAGATCGAAACGAGGGGGATCCGGTGGAGGAGTCCATGCAGCGACACTGGAGGAGCTGTAGGGCGGAGGCGGCGGTCGCAGTGCGCGTCGAGAGGAGAGGGTCGAACAGGGGCGCTCCTCCTCTGCACGTCTGCGTGCATGTGTCGTTTGTGTGCGGGAGGTGGCACTGGGTGGGAGACGATGGAGCGAGGTGGGAATAGGGGGCGAGTGGTGGGGGGCTAGGGTTAGGTGGGTTGGGGAGGCCATATGGACAGGGGAGTGGGTGGGCTTGCCAGCTGGGCCTCACGGCCCAACAGGGAGGAGCGACACTTTTGTTCTCTTTTTTTGTTTGCTTGTTTTCTTTTCCATTTTATTTTCTTTTGCACCTTGATCAATAATTCACTTTAGTAAAAAAATGTGGTTGGTCTCAATATTTAGTATTCAACATACCTCATTGTAACAAAAAGTTTGGGAGTTATTTAGAAGTTGTTTGTATTTTTATTAAATAGAAATGACCAAAATGCGGCTGTTTTGGGTACTGTTTTCATATGCAGTGGCATTTTAAACTTTTAGAAAAATGTTGGTTAATGCATGACAATTATATAATGAATATTTGCAACCTAATGAACATTTCAATTTCACTATTTTTTTGAAACTATAATTGGACTTGTTATTTGAATTTGCATTAGACTAATTTTGAAATGAGCGAGGTTTAGCAAAATTTTAATTACGATGACCTGGCATCATTAACAGGGGTTCACTGTAGCTTAACTATTGGGGTGTCACAATACCAGACGAATACCTTGTGTGCTATCAAACGTCACAACGTAACTTGGTGATTATAAAGATGCTCTACAGGTGTCTACGAAGGTGTTTCTTGAGTTGGCATAGATCAATATTATGATTTGTCACTCCATGTATCGGAGAGGTATCTCTGGGTCCTCTCGGTAATGCACATCACTATAAAGCCTTGGAGGCAAAGTGACTAATGAGTTAGTTGTGGGATGATGCATTACGGAACGAGTAAAGAGACTTGTCGGTAACGATATTGAACTAGGTATGAAGATACCGACGATCGAATCTCGGGCAAGTAACATCCGATGACAAAGGGAATAACGTATGTTGTTATGCAGTTTAACAGATAAAGATCTTCGAAGAATATGTAGGAGCCAGTATAAGCATCCAGGTTCTGCTATTGGTTATTGACCGGAGATGTGTCTCGTTCATGTCTACATAGTTCTCAAACCCGTAGGGTCCGCACGCTTAACGTTCAATGACGATTTGTATTATGAGTTATGTGTTTTGGTGACCAAAGTTTGTTCGGAGTCTCGGATGAGATCACGGACATGACGAGGAGTCTCAAAATGGCCGAGAGGTAAATATTGATATATTGGAAGGTTATATACGGACACTGGAATGGTTCTGAAGAAGATCGGGGATTTTTCGGAGTACCAGGAGTTTACCGGAACCCCGTGGGAAAGTTAATGGGCCGATTGGGCCATAGAGGAGAGAGGGAGGCTGCCACAGGAGGTGCCCCCCCAAGCCCAATCTGAATTGGACATGGGGTGGGGGCGTGGCCCCCCTTTCCTTCTCCCTCTCCCCCTTTCCGCTTTCCCCTCTCCGATGAAAGGAAGGAGGGGGGCCGAATCCTACTAGGAACGAAGTCCTAGTAGGACACCCCCCCCTCTTGGCGCCCCCTTGGGATGGCCTCCTCCTCCCCCCTCCTTTATAGACGTGGGCAGGGGGCACCCCAAAGGCACAATAGTTGTTTCTTAGCCGTGTGCGGTGCGCCCCTCCACAGTTTACTCCTCCGGTCACAGTGTCATAGTGCTTAGGCGAAGCCCTGCGCGGATCAAATCACCATCATCATCGCCATGCCATCATGCTGAAGAAACTCTCCCTCGATCCTCTACTGGATCAAGAGTTCGAGGGACATCATCGAGCTGAACCTGTGCTGAACACGGAGGTGCCATACGTTCGGTACATGGATCGGTTGGATTGTGAAGACGTTCGACTACATCAACCGCGTTAACCTAACGCTTCCGCTTTCGGTCTACGAGGGTACATGGACACACTCTCCCCGTCTTGTTGCTATGAATCTACTAGATAGATCTTGCGTGATCATAGGAAACTTTTTTAATTGCATGCTACGTTCCCCAACTGTGGCATCAGAGCCAGGTCTATGCGTAGATGATATGCACGAGTAGAACACAAAGAGTTGTGGGCGATAATAGTCATACTGCTTACCACCATCGTCTTACTTTTGATTCGGTGGTATTATTGGATGAAGCGGCCCGGACCGACATTACATGACCACATTCATGAGACTGATTCTACCGACGTGCTTCGCACCCAGGTGGCTAGAGGGTGTCTGTTTCTCCAACTTTAGTTGAATCGAGTTTGACTACGGCCAATCCTTGTTGAAGGTTAAAACAACACACTTGACGAAAAATCATTGTGGTTTTGATGCGTAGGTAAGAACGGTTCTTGCTAGAAGCCCGTAGCAGCCACATAAAACTTGCAACAACAAAGTAGAGGACGTCAAACTTGTTTCTGTAGGGCATGCTGTGATGTGATATGGTCAAGAGGTGATGCGATATAAATTGTTGTATGAGATGATCATGTTTTGTAAAAGTTATCGGCAACTGGCTGGAGCCTTATGGTTGTCGCTTTATTGTATGAAATGCAATTGCCATGTAATTGCTTTACTCCATCACTAAGCGGTAGCTATAGTCGTAGAAGCAATAGTTGGCGAGACGACAACGACGCTACGATGGAGATCAAGGTGTCAAGCCGGTGATGATGGAGATCATGACGGTGCTTTGGAGATGAGATCAAAGGAACAAGATAATGATGGCCATATCATGTCACATATTTTGATTGCATGTGATGTTTATCCTTTATGCATCTTATTTTTCTTAGTACGGCGGTAGCATTATAAGATGATCCCTCACTAAATTTCAAGGTACAAGTGTTCTCCCTGTGTATGCACTGTTGCAACAGTTCGTCGTGCCGAGACAGCACGTGATGATCGGGTGTGATAAGCTCTACGTTCACATACAATGGGTGAAGCCGGTTTTAAACGTTCAGAATACTCGGGTTAAACTTGACGAGCCTAGCATATGCAGATATGGCCTCGGAACACTGAGACCGAAAGGTCGAACGTGAATCATATAGTAGATATGATCAACATATATAGTGATGTTCACCATTGAAAACTACTCCATCTCGCGTGACGATCGGACATGGTTTAGTTGATATGGATCACGTGATCATTTAGATGACTAGAGGGATGTATATCTAAGTGGGAGTTCTTTAGTAATATGATTAATTGAACTTCAATTTATCATGAACTTAGTACCTCATAGTTTTTGCATATCTATGTTGTTGTAGATCAATGGCCCGTGCTGAAGGAAATATGCCCTGGAGGCAATAATAAAGTTGTTATTTATATTTCCTTACATCATGATAAATGTTCATTATTCATGCTAGCATTGTATTAACCGGAAACTTAGTACATGTGTAGATACATAGACAAACAGAGTGTCCCTAGTATACCTCTACTTGACTAGCTCGTTAATCAAAGATGGTTAAGTTTCCTAGCCATAGACATGTGTTGTCATTTGATGAATGGGATCACATCATTAGAGAATGATGTGATGGACAAGACCCATCCGTTAGCTTAGCATAACGATCATTTAGTTTTTCTACTATTGCTTTCTTCATGACTTATACATGTTCCTCAGACTATGAGATTATGCAACTCCCGAATACCGAAGGAACACCTTGTGTGCTATCAAATGTCACAACATAACTGGGTGATTATAAACATGCTCTACAGGTGTCTCCGATGGTGTTTGTTGAGTTGGCATAGATCGACATTAGGATTTGTCACTCCGTGTATTGGAGAGGTATCTCTGGGCCCTCTCGGCAATGCACATCACTATGAGCCTTGCAAGTAATGTCACTAATGAGTTAGTCACGGGATGATGCATTATATAACGAGTAAAGAGACTTGCCGGTGATGAGATTGAACTAGGTATGATGATACCGACGATCGAATCTGTCACACCCTGATTTTCATGCCACAACACTTAAGCTAATAAATCATGATAAAGTGTGGTTTGACAAAAACTTTTGCATCAATTGGCTTTTATTTGGAGTTGGTTTTCTCTCTGTGTTTTTCAAGTGCTCTTTAAAGTCAACGCAACTCCACCTTCTGTACTTCATCTCCTTGCCCCAAACATCTTCCCAATGATCATGCCATGTGTATAGTGCAATATAGTATTTTCTTACAAAAATAATTTGGCCAAATAGTATTTTCAAAAATTAGTTTTCCAAAAACCCCTGAATTGAGGTTTGCACTACAAGTACTTGATTTGGGGTATGAAAAATATTTCAAAGAGAATATTTGAAACCTATTAGATATAGGATTCCCATAAGCCACAAAAATATAATTTTAAAAGTTATTTTCCTATTTTATTTAAAAGCTTTTTCTTAAGGCCAAAAATGGTCTTTAATACGGAAAAATATTTTATTGTTTCAAAAATATTTGAGAAAAATCAGGGAAACTCAGTGGACATATATTTTCCATATATATAAGTTTCAACACATGGTCATGATAAAATATTGGACAAAACCTCCCAAAACCATTTTTGCCCATTTCAAGGATTTGAAATATTTCTACAAGAAATATTTTCCAATAAATCCAGGAAAATTCTAGCAAGTCACATATGCATAATGTGATGATATTGCACAGTTTCAGCCCAAACCAAACTATTTTAGTTCACCAAAATGCCCCAAAACCCTATCTGACCAGAATCAAATTTGAACAAGTTTGTACTACCAACTTTCTCTCCTTGACCCCAACTTTTGTGAGCATGTTCACATGACCAAATGAGGCCACTACACCAAGTGGTTCATCAAGGGGAAGTGATTTTCTCAACTAGATCTACACAAGTTCATTTCTGCTAATTTCTAGGATTTACAAAAGTTGCATTGGCAACTTTGCCCAAATAAGCTCCGAATTGGTGGAAGGCCCTAATTATATGTGTCATTTCACCCTGTGGAGTCTCATGGCATTTGAAAATCATCTACTTGCCCAAACCATTATCAAACACCTTCTGCCACTTGTCAAAAATCACCATTTTAACCACTGACACTATTCTCCTTGAGCTCAACTTTTTACCACAGCTCCTCCTAGTCCTCTACTAGCTCTAGTAACTCTTCCCGAGCCTCAGCTCAATGATTGAAGAGTGAAACATCCCCATTTACCCTTCTGGACAGCAGTATTCTTCTCCTTTCTCACCTCCCTCCTCACCCCAGTGGCCACCCAGGGCATCCAATGCCCCTCCCCCAATCTTTACTCCCCCCTAGAGCCACCAGACACCTTTGGCCGTGCCCACATTGCATAGAAAATGGCCATGCCGGCCATTTGGGCGCTCTGGAGCGTGCTAAAGTGCACTCCCGCACTGTAGCCACCCCCTGCCAAGCACCTCGGGCCTTCCTAGTGCGCCTGACAAGACGCCTCGACGTCCGCAACATGGTAGCTGGTCGGCCCCCTCCTCCTTCTCCCTCCTCTCACCCCAGCTCGCACGCGCGACGACCGCCCAAGCGCACCAGTGAGCATGCTCACATGCGCGGCGCCTCTGGCCTCCTGCTCCCTCTATCTTCTTAGCACCCCAGACACGCCCACACGCGCCCCCGAGACCCACAGCAACGGCAACAACCTCTCCGGCGCACGGTTCTATGGTGAGCCGTGCCTCGCCTACTTAAAGGCCTCCCCGAGCCTCTCCCTCACCACCACTCGCTCCTACCTACTCCAAATCGGCCGCCTGTGCCCTCCACTCTCCTCCAGGAGCACTCGAGCTCGAGATCGAGCTCGAGCTCCGCCGCCTCGGGTCGCCGTCGATCTCGGGGTACAGGCTCTCTCCGCCTCTTCTACCTCTTGATCTGGAACCTTCACACCTCCCTGACCATTTCCCCTATGTCCCCCCTCTCTATTACAGACGGAATCGACCGGGGAAAGCACCTCCCGAAGCTCTACCGCCGGCTTCCTCGTCGCCGGCTAACCCCTGCACCCTGACGACCAACTCCACCTCCACCCGAACGGCGACTCCGTCCTGAGCACGTCGGTGCCCTCAGATCGCCTCGCCGTCGACCACAGCGACGCCGGTGAGGTTGCCGCCCTCTCTGACCCGAGGTTGACGACGACGGCCGTGGGGCCCGTCCGTCAGCCTCACGTCCTGACGTGTGGGTCCCACATGTTAGGTTTAAAACACACGCGCGCGCACCAGTTCGCTGCGTCGGCTGGAGGCGTATTTCCCAAATACGCCTTCAATGCGGCAGCCTTGCGCGGGATGGATTCCCCCTGGGCCTACTGCACTGTGGCCGAATAGGCCCAGTTGCACAGTGTCCTTTTTCCTTTTCTTTTTCTGTAACTTTTCCAAAAAGCCTACATGATTAAATAATAATCCAAATGCAATAATTCCAACTCCTAAATTCTTGTAATAATCCCACCTATTTATTGGTGCAGTTTTCACTCTTATCAAACCAACTTTTCTTCACTATTCAAATTTATATCTGAATTTCAGCATTTATGCCTGTCATTTAAAATTCCTAGCACTGTTTCCATGACTCCAAATCCAAAACTAGGAATTTTCCCCTTCTTAGTTTTCACCGTAGTATTTAACAAAAATGAGTTGACATTTTTCTGAGCACTTTGGTTTTTCTGTTTTTGCCTTATTTTTTCTCGCTATTATTTTGTGACGATAGATTGCGTTGCCGATGAACGAGTTGGACCAGAAAACCTTGAAGACCCAAGAAGACTTTGCTAACCAGGCAAGCAGCCCTTTGACCATGTCTATGAAACCCTTTTTATGCATGTCATATAGAACTTTTATTGCTTGCATCGGAGACATGATACTTTGGTAACCACATGGGGTGGTTTGACACCGTTACTTCCTTGTTGATACTTGCATTGTGCATGACCCTACCTTATTATGAGGGTTATGCCGGTGGTAGTAGATAGGATGCTAAAGTAGTTGCTACACAAAAAGGGACGGGAATATGCATGGTGGAGGAGACAAAGTATTTTTCAAAAGACCTTTCGAAAACCCCGTCGGGTGCCACTTATGCCCGAGGGAGATAATGAGTTGGGTAACCACTTGATGACGAAGTGGTGTACCGAGGCAAGTGTGTGTGTTGCTTTCGAAAACGGATTAGATTTAAGATTTGTTGACTGTCCCAACCTTACATGTGCAACCACTCTACCCTTATATGGGAAAGGGCATTATTGATTACCTAGGCCGATACTAGCTTGGAGCCCGCATTGCTAGTGACGGGGGAGAGTTGGTGCTCTCTCTCGGGACGGGGTCATGCCAGGTAGGGTGGCCATGAATGTTTTCACAGGGCACCGGGTACACCGTTGTCTCCCCTCTCAGATGTTACGATCTTGAGTGAGTCTCGTATGATGTACATCGTGAGGATATGGAACAACGAGTGGACTCCTTGTTAGTGTCGTCTAGGGAAAGATCGTGATCGGGTGCTTACCCCGGGTACTTGAGGTACAACGGGTCGTGGATGACACGGAAGTTCCCCGGATCTTGTGGGTAAAGTGTGCAACCTCTGCAGAGTGTAAAATTATTCGAATAGTCGTGTCCACGGTCAAGGACAGTTGGGCGGTGCTGCTTAAACTACGTCCAGAATTTTACAAACCACATGTGTGTGTGTGTGTTGATGGAGCTAAATGGGTCAAGTCAGATGACTTGACATGATGATCAAGTTGGATTGGTGTCCAACTCTGTTTATGATGATATCTCTAACTTGTTCATACGGATGTCTGTACTCTCATGATGCATACTTTACATGTTGATAGATCATGTCATTGCACTCAAAACTAGCTTTCTGCAAAATACCTACTTGTGCATTATCATTGCATCATTGTGCCCTGTTCCAATCATGGGTTGCTTGCAAGCACATTCAAAGTACTCATTGGCTTGCCACTGGTTATTTAATGGGCCAGGCATGGAAGAACAGGAGTTCGAAGAAGAGTTCTTTGGAGACGAACATGCGAACTAGGACGTTTCCCAGTCAGAATGCCTATAGGGTTAAGGCAGATGGCATGGGTTCTACTTATCAACGAAGAATTTCTGCTGCTTAAGTTTATTCGATATTCAGCCCTTGTGGCTTTATCTATGTAAGACTTGACCATAATGTTCATAATTTGTGTAAGACGATATGTATGGATGTAAGACTCTTGTTATTCAGCTTCTGTGTGTTCAGTGAGCATTGATCTCTGGGATCACTGTACACGTGCATTCGGTGATCACGACTTATGAGTCGGGGTCCCCACAGAGCTGGTATGAGAGCCATCCTGACTGTAGGAAGCCTTAGTTAGCATGGGCGTTAGATAAGACAAAACCCGTTTTGCAAAACCTCTATACTCCTCTTCTTTTCTGAGATTTCCCAAACCTAAGGGATATTTTTCCTTAATGACCTCTCCTATTCAACTTTTGTAGATGGCCGTCGCCCCCTTGAGACTCCTTATGACAGGGTTCCCCTCACTCCTAAAAGACTACCTCCAACAATGGCACTATCCTTGCTGCCCATATACACCCTGCATGAACTGGAAAATGATGTGCTCGAAAAGGAGTTCTACGCCAAGGTTTTTGTGCCTGCCAAGACCTCACCCCAGGGGTGGTTCTTCATTGGACCACCCATGCCAACAAGAGACCTGGCCATTCAGCAGGTGGCATATGAAGCGCTCCTGCGTCTTCGAGACCTCCTTCCAGAAATGAAAGAAGAAAACGCCACCCGCTACCTACCTGGCAAGAGTGGCTTTGGGGCTCTGACACAAATAAGGATTTCCCCAGAAGATGAGGGTCCAACCCTCAAGTACTAGATCCGCTTCATCAACACAGGAGACTACCTTCTATGTCACCTTACCGGAGCATTCCTTAAGGCTCACCAAGACCTCCCTTCACTTCTGCACCTCCACTGCCTCGAGAAGAAGAAGGTGGCCGAGCGAGGACAACAAATCACTGCCTTACAAGCCCACCTTGCCAATCAGGAGCAACAAATCGAGGAACTTCGGAAAACCCACAACCAAACCCCACGCAGGAGGCATATGAATGAATTTCCATATCCACCTCGTAGAAGATCATCATCAGGCCATCAACGACATAACCCAAGACTGGATAACAACCTTTTTGCTTCCGTCACTTGTCACGGGTGTGGTGAACTTGGGCACATTAAAAAGATGTGTCCCAACAGGTGGCCGACTGTCGCATACCCATTGGCACCACAAGGGGAACCCAAAAACTGAAGATTGAACGCCCTTCTCTTCGAGCAAGCACGATTACCAAGTCCGAGAACCCCTAGGGTAGGATGAGTCGTGTACCCCCATATGCGTAGTCGAGTCCGTGTGATGGTTCGAATGGAACCACGTTGTGTGTTGCTTGTTTTTATTTGTTTGTGTTTTGATATAAGTCACACATTTGCCCTAGGCATCTTGTACGCGACTGTATCACCTATCATGTCTTAATGGAATTGTGTGTGGCCTTTACGGCACTTGTTTGTTTACACTTGCACCTTAAAACCCTCTTTTGGGATTCCCCTCCTCTATGCTATTTTCCCTCTCATCTCTCTCATCTCTGAAGACCAACAAGACAAAATGCACTAAGGATTCCACCTCAGCAAGCAACTGACACTGAAGACTTTTGCTACAGCCTCCTCGACTAAGTGCAATCCCGTAGTATTAACCCTCATGACTGGAACCCCATCCCTATACCCTTCGAGACTTCATGAGACAACCCATCTCAAACCCTTAACCATGTGCTTAACCCACAGAATTGCAAGAGAACCATTTAAGCCTCCGTAACCTCGCTCAACATTGGGTTCATTATGGAACTAGTGGAGGGAATGAGCACATTATCATCCTAATATAGCACCAGAACTGACGATGCCATACGGAAGACCAGTTTGAGGATATAGGAATAGAGGAAAAATGACTTGATGAGTTATATCAATGACTTTGAGGAATTATATGAGACTATTTGGTGGATTATGAGGCTTTCATGTTGGTAGATGAACCTGGTGGGATCATGTTCATGGAGTAGCATAACTTTCCTTACCCTTGAGTAAACTGGATTTAGTAGGACAATTATGATCGCAAGATGGAATTCTTGGAAGTATATGGATTTAACTTAGCCATGCGATATTGATAGGAGACAGTTAATATCACGTAAATGACTTGGGGGAAACATGTAGGAATTCTCGTTGGACATGAGATTTGGATTTAAGTAGGTGATCCTAGTTGAGTATAGGTGGTGAGTAGGTCTACATGGTTCGGAGTAAATTGGATTTAGAATGATGATCTCGATCATGATACCATGTTTCTTGGAGGACAATAAACTAGGAGATTGGATTAATTGTCGGAGATGATATAAGCTTGACGTTGGAGTTTACTTGACAATGATAATGGAAATTGGTGGACTGACTATAGCAGAGCTAGCCTTTTCAAGTATTTGGGGATTATAGGACTTTAGGAGATCATGTGGAACACCATAGACACTAGATTTGTAGAATTAAAGGATTATGTAGTGATTAATGGAAGTTAACGGGTTGTTGGAGTTGATTCATAGGAAGGAAACAAGATTTTGGAGTGGCATATGATGTGTTTCCTTAAGATAGAGATACACTAACATGGACCTTGGAAGAATAGGATGGGCACTTGGATTGTCATGATTTATTCCCTCTTGGAAGCTTGTATGCTCTACCCATGGATTTTTAGGGGTAGCCATACATATAAGTTTGGGGGTCGTAGACATATATGATTTTGTTAGACCTCCTCTTGGGAGTCACGAGTATATAGATCACATGAGTGATGATTGGATTCGGCCTATACGAGATGATGCTTTCGGTGGTATAAGGTTATTTGTTTGAAGGACTAGATAGATTATTGGCATCTCAGAAACCGTGCTTAAGGATAAGATAATAAAATGTTCACTCGCACACTAGAATCCTTGAAACGCTTAAGCCCTACCAAGCTACAACATGGTCGGATCAGGACCTTAGGGCCTTGACACTAGATCTAGAACACCTTGGCCCACACTCAACAAAGACCACCACTAATTCCCCAGCCAACTTTATGTACCCCGTGAACAAAGTCTTCATGGAGTGCTTAGACAAGATAGTTGTCATCATCATTTGGTGACCTACTTGTCCACCCGAAGACGGAAGAAGAGCCGTTCAGCTAGTCAAGGAACATTTGAAGACTGCCATGCCAAGGAGGAAGAACTACACCCACCACCATCGTCCAGAAGTGAACTTTCTCGTCGAAGACCAGGTGTATCTGCGAGCCACTTCTCTCAAAGAGAACCAAGCATTTTCATGTCAAGAGAAACTCACACCAAGATTTATCGACCTTCTCCAAGATCACTGCAAGACGAAGAAAAGACGACTACCAGCTAGAATTACCACCTGAGCCACCCACTGTGCACAAAATTTTCCATGAGTCACAGCTTCGGAAGTGCTTCCAACATCCTAACCAACCCGATCCCTACAAGGACATCGATCACCGAGCCATCGACCTCCAGCCCAATATGACTTACGCGAAAGACCCCAATGGAAATATGGATCAAGCAGGATGTCATACACGAAGCCACGCCATCGAGTACTTCAAGGTTCAATGGAGCACCACTCGGAAGCACAAGTGGTATGAGGACAAGAAGACTACCCCGGATCCAGTTTTCGTACTCCTCTCCACGCCTAGTTTGGGAATCTCGGCGACGAGATTCTTGTACGGGGATAGGTCTGTCACACCCTGATTTTCATGCCACAACACTTAAGCTAATAAATCATGATAAAGTGTGGTTTGACAAAAACTTTTGCATCAATTGGCTTTTATTTGGAGTTGGTTTTCTCTCTTTGTTTTTCAAGTGCTCTTTAAAGTCAACACAACTCCACCTTCTGTTTAACCAGTACCGAGCTGGTCCTTTGAGTTTTAGTGGTAGGTGTTTGATGGCGTCAAGGTCATCTCCGTGTGCCATGTGGATATGGAGGAGGAAGACCTCAATCCATACCGCGGGATCCGTTGTTCCATCGTATGATTCGATATTCCTGGGTTTGAACCCGTCTGGGAATTCATGCTCCATTACTTCATTTGTGAAGCACAGAGGGTGTGTGGTGCCTCTATGTTGGGCCACGCTGCGGCGTACCTCTGACGGAGTCCATTTGCAGTTTCCAGCCCGGCGTGGCTAGGTTTGTGACATCCGAATAGGTGGCCGTCGTCGCATGTCGAGGTGTGTCCTTGCGATCCGTAGATCTCTCTTGGGTATCATGTTTTACTACCCAGTCCTGTTGAAGGTTGTATGTACAACCTTGAGCTATTTTGTTCTTGCCTTTATGGCGAGGTGGGGCGGTCTGTAGTTCGGCTTGAGTTGCCGCTTTAACGGTACCAAGTTGTGGTCGACCTGCCGCATTGTGCGATGATCATACGAGCTCGAACACCTTATCGTCGCCCTGGTGTAGCGATCTATGCTTTGGGTAACTTTTGGCTGGGCTACCAAGGCCGTATTTTTGGGCGGCTAGGACTTCGGTCCATCTATCATTAAGCAGATCTTGGTCAGCTTGAAGCTGCTGCTGCTTCTTCTTCAGGCTCCTTGCAGTGGCTATTAGTTGGCGCTTTAAGCGCTCCTGCTCGCGAGGTTCCTCAGGCACGATGAAATCTTCAACGCCGAGGCTCACCTCATCCTCAGAGAGCGGAAGGAAATTGTCATCCTCCGAATCTTCGTGCGTGGCCTGTTTACCGGGGCTATCCTGCCCGTCGTCCCGTTCATCATTAATTGTATCAACGGGGTCTTCGTTCTCTTCGATGTCATTCTCCAGGCCGTCAATATTCTCGGAGTCGTAATCAAGTGTTTCGATCGAATCCTCGACTTTTACTATGAAGTGGGTGGCGGGTGGGAAGCAAAATTCTCCATTGTCAACCCCTAGCTCGAGCCAGATATAGCTCAGCTGAGAGTCCTCCGCCAAGGACAGGTTTTTTAATGAGTTTAGCATGTCGCCCAAAGGCGAGTGCTGGAGGACGTCTACGGCGCTGAATTCGAAGATCGATAAACCATCAAGTTTGGCATCCGCGGGCTCGTGTGGTTTGGAACCTACAGCCGGAGATGAGTCCGGCGTTCCGGTGGCATAGGCATCGAGTAAGACCAGGTCCATGTGCGGCTCCAACGCCGCGGAGTCTACGGGCTCCGTGGTGGGGTTAATCCTCCCGTATTTGGATGGCGTTGCCTGCTCCGGCTCTAGGACCGGAACGGTTATAGGAGCAATCTCCTGGATGCGGCCCGATGACATATTTAGGTCATGATCATCAGGGTGATATGGAGCCGCTACCGTGGTATCGAATCGGGCGATGATCAAGTCTCCACGGATGTCCGTGACGTAGTTCAAGCTCCCGAATCTGACCTGATAGCCAGAGGCGTAGCTTTCGATCTGCCCCAGATGGTCAAACGAGTTGGCCCGCAGTGCGAAGCCGCCGAACATGAAGATCTGTCAGGGGAGGAAAGTTTCTCCGCAGACAGCGTCGTTATTGACGATTGAAGGGGCCATCAAACCTTTCAGCGGCATCACATCGGAACTCTCAATGAAAGCACCAATGTCGGTGTCAAATCCGGCGGATCTCAGGTAGGGGGTCTCGACCTGTGCATCTAGGATCGATGGTAACAGGAGGCGGGGGACACAATGTTTACCCAGGTTTAGGCCCTCTCTATGGAGGTAATACCCTACTTCCTGCTTGATTGATCTTGATGAATATGAGTGTTACAAGAGTTGATCTACCACGAGATCGTAATGGCTAAACCCTATAAATCTAGCCTGTATGACTATGGTATTGAGTATCCCCTATTCGGACTACACCCTCCGGTTTATATAGACACCGGGGGGATCTAGGGTTACATAGAGTCGGTTACATAAGATAGAATCTTCATAGTTGATCGTCAAGCTTGCCTTCCACGCCAAGGAGAGTACTATCCGGACACAGGTGTAGTGTTCAGTCTTCGTATCTTCACAGCTCATCAGTCTGGCCCATCGATAACAGGCCGGACGCCCGAGGACCTGTAACATCCCAAATCTTCAATTTGGAATGTTATACATTAGATCATCATTGCATATCATATTTTATTTGCGTTTGGTTTTGATCCTAGAATTTCTACGCAACTCAAGGACCCACGGAGAGAGTTGGGGAATTCGTTATTTTCATATTTGAGTTTTCTCAAATTTTGAGAATAGGATCATTTGATTTTACTTATTTTATCATCAATTATTTCTATTACAAAAATATGAGAGATGGAATAAAATGACTTTCCCAAAATAAAGAAATATTGAGGATTTAATAATAAAATCAAATAAGTTTTTATTTCGGAGTTTTTCAGTGTTTTATTTGAATTTAGAAAAAATGTGCATTTTTCAAAATTGCATTTAGGCCCCAAATAAATGTTCACCTTGTGAGGCTTAATTTTAGAAGCCCGTGAAAATTTATTTCGGAATTTTTGGGGTCCGTTTAGTATTTCTTTTTATTTTTCTTCTGTGCGTAATTAAAAAAATGAACCGACCTAGGGGCCGTGTCCGATCCGGACTCCCGGCCCGCTAGGCTTTATAAGCCAGCCCACCCCGGGCCGAACCCTAGCTGCCAGCCCCGCCTCGAGCCTCGTGCCCCATCGCCACCCGCGACACCGCCGCCGCGGCGCCGGCGCGCCGCCGCGTCGCCCGCCGCCGCCG